>NC_091167.1:8702710-8917274 GCF_040958095.1 Procambarus clarkii | reverse complement strand
TTCCCTCTCTTCATCCTCTGCATCACTCTCTTGAGCCTCTGCATTACTCTCTTGAGCCTCTTCATCACTCTCTTAAGCCTCTGCATCTCTCTCTTCAGCCTCTGCATCACTCTCGTGAGCGTCTGCATCCTTCTCTGGAGCCTCAGCATCCCTCTCTTGAACCTCTGCAGCACTCTTTTGAGCCTCTGCATAATTCTCTTGAACCTCTGCATCCCTCTCTTAAGCCTCTGTATCACTCTCTGGAGCCTCTGCATCCCTCTCTTAAGCCTCTGCATCACTCACTTAAGCCTCTGCATCACTCTCTTGAGCCTCTGCATCACTCTCTTGAGCCTCTTCATCCCTCTCTTAAGCCTCTGCATCACTCTCTTAAGCCTCTGCATCACTCTCTTCAGCCTCGGCATCCCTGTCTTGAGCCTCTGCATCATTCTCCTAAGCCTCTCCATCATTCACTTGAGCCTCAGCATCCCTCTCATGAGCCTCTCCATCATTCACTTGAGCCTCAGCATCCCTCTCATGAGCCTTTGCATCCCTCTCGTGAGCCTTTGCATCACTCTCTTAAGCCTCTGCATCCCTCTCTTGAGCCTCTGCATCACTCTTTTGACTCTCTCTGCATCCCTCTCTTAAGCCTCTGCATCCCCTGTCTTGAGCCTCTGTATCACTCTCTTGAGTCTCTTCATACCTCTCTTAAGCCTCTGCATCATTCTCTTCAGCCTCTGCATCACTCTCTTAAGCCTCTGCATCATTCTCTTTAGCCTCTGATCACACTCTTGAGCCTCTGCATCACTCTCCTGAGCCCCTGCATCACTCTCTTCAGCCTCTGCATCCCTCTCTTAAGCCTCTACATCATTCTCTTCAGCCTATGCATCCCTCTCTTAAGCCTCTACATCATTCTCTTGTGCTTCTGCATTACTCTCTTGAACCTTTGCATCACTCTCCAAAGCCTCTGCATCTCTTTCTTCAGCCTCTGCATCACTCTCTTGAGCCTCTGCATCACTCTCTTGAGCCTCTATATCCCTCTCCTGAGCCTCTGCATCTCTCTTTTAGGCCTCTGCATCACTCTCTTGAGGCTTTGCATCACTCTCTTGAGCCTCTGCATCCCTCTCTTAAGCCTCTGCAACGCTCTCTTCAGCCTCTGTATCACTCTCTTAAGCCTCTGAATCCCTCTCTTGAGACCTCTGCATAACTCTCTCGAGCCTCTGCATCACTCTCTTTATCCTCTGCATCTCTCTCGTAAGCCTCTGAATCACTCTCTTGAGCCTCTGCATCCCTCTCTTAAGCCTCTGCTTCCCTTCTTGATCCTCTGCATCACTCTCCTGTGCCTCTGCATCACTCTCTTTATTGTCTGCATCACTCTCTTGAGCCTCTGCATCACTCTCTTAAGCCTCTGCATCACTCTCTTGAGCCTCTGCATCACTCTCTTGAGGCTCTGAATCACTCTCTTAAGCCTCTGCATCCCTCTCTTGATCCACTGCATCACTCTCTTGAGCCTCTGCATCATTCTCTTGAGCCTCTGTATCCCTCTCTTAAGCCTCTACATCATTCTCTTGAGCCTCTGCATCACTCTCTTGAGCCTCTGCTTGAGCCTGTGCATCACTCTCTTGAGCCTCTGCATCACTCTCTTGTGCCTCTGCATCACTCTCTTGAGCCTCTGCATTACTCTCTTCAGTCTTTCATCCCTCTCTTAAGCCTCTGCATCATTCTCTTCAGCCTCTGCATCACTCTCTTAAGCCTCTGCATCATTTTCCTCAGCCTCTGTATCACTCTCTTGAGCCTTTTCATCACTCTCCTGAGCCTCTGCATCACTCTTTTAAGCCTCGGCATCATTCTCCTCAGCCTCTGCATTCCTCTCTTAAGCCTCTGCATCACTGTCTTCAGCCTCTGCATCACTCTCTTCGGCCTCTGCATCCCTCTCTCAAGCCTCTGCTTCATTCTCTTTAGCCTCTGCATCCCTCTCTTAAGCCTCTGCATCATTCTCTTCAGCCTTTGCATTCCTCTCTTATGCCTCTGCATCACTCTCTTGACCCTCTGCATCCCTCTCCTAAGCCTCTGCATCATTCTCTTGAGCCCCTGCATCATTCTCTAGAGCCCCTGCATCCCTCTCTTGAGCCTCTTTATCCCTCTCTTGAGCGTTTGCATCCCTCTTTTGAGCCTCTGCATCCCTCTCTCAAGCCTCTACATCACTCTCTTAAGCCTCTGCATCACGCTCTTAAGCCTTGGAATCACTCTCTTGAGCCTCTGCATCACTCCCTTGAGCCCCTGCATCCCTCTCTTCAGCCTCTGCATCACTCTCTTGAGCCTATGCATCAACCTCTTAAGCCTCTGCATCACTCTCCTGAGCCTCTGCATCCCTCTCCTTAGCCTCTACCTCACTCTCTTAAGCCTCTGCATCACTCATGTAAGCCTCTGAATCACTCTCTTTAGCCTCTGCATCATTCTGCTCAGCCTCTGCATCCCTCTCTTAGGCCTCTGCATCACTCTCTTGAGCCTCTGCATCACCCTCTTCAGCCTCTGCATCACTCTCTTGAGCCTCTGCATCCCTCTCTGGAGCCTCAGCATCCCTCTCATGAGCCTCTGCTTCATTCTCGTGAGCCTCTGCATCCCTCTCTTAAGCCTCTGCATCACTCTCTTGAGCCTCCGCATCCCTCTCCTAAGCCTCTGCATCACTTTCTTGAGCCTCTGCATCCCTCTCTTGAACTCCTGCTTCCCTCTCATGAGCCTCTGCATCCCTCTATTGAGCCTTTGCATCACTCTCTTAAGCCTTTGCATCCCTCTTGAGCGTCTGCATCACTCTCAAGAGTCTCTGGATCCCTCTCTTAAGCCTCTGCATCATTCTCTTGAGCCTCTGCATTACTCTCTTGAGCCTCTGCATTACTCTCTTAAGCCTCTGCATCTCTCTCTTCAGCCTCTGCATCACTCTCTTGAGCGTCTGCATCCCTCTCTTGAGCCTCAACATCCCTCTCTTGAGCCTCTTTATCACTCTCTTGAGCCTCTGCATCCCTCTCTTGAACTCCTGCATCCCTCTCTTCAGCCTCTGCATCCCTCTATTGAGCCTTTGCGTCACTCTCTTAAGCCTTTGCATCCCTCTAGAGCCTCTGCATCACTCTCTAGAGCCTCTGCATCACTCTCTTTATCCTCTGCATCACTCTCTTAAGCCTCTGCATCCCTCTCTTGAGCCCCTGCATCACTCTCGTACAACTCTGCATCACTCTCTTGAGCCTCTGCATAACTGTCTTGAGTCTCTGCATCACTCTCTTGATCCTCTGAATCCCTCTTTTGAGCCTCTCAATCCCTCTTTAGATCCTCTGCATCACACTCCTGAGCCTCTGCCTCACTCTCTTGATCCTCTGCATCACTCTCTTGAGCCTCAGAATCACACTCTTGAGCCTCTGCATCACTCTCTTGATCTTCTGCATCTCTCTCATGAGTCTATGCATCATTTTCTTGAGCCTCTGTATCCCTCTCTTGAGCCTCTACATCATTCTCTTGAGCCTCTGCATCACTCTCCTTAGCCTCTGCATCTCTCTCTTCAGCCTCTGCATCACTCTCTTGAGCCTCTGCATCCCTCTCTTAAGCCTCTGCATCACTCATGTAAGCCTCTGCATCACTCTCTTGAGCCTCTGCATCCCTCTCTTGAGCCTCTGCATCCCTCTCTTGAGCCTCTGCATCATTCTCCTAAGCATCTGCATCACTCACTTCAGCCTCTGCATCACTCACTTGAGCCTCTGCATCACTCTCTTAAGCCTCTGCATCACTCTCTTAAGCCTCTGCATCACTCTCTTGAGCCTGTGCATCACTCTCTTGAGCCTCTGCATCACTCTCTTGAGCCTCTGCATTACTCTCTTCAGTCTCTTCATCCCTCTCTTAAGCCTCTGCATCATTCTCATCAGCCTCTGCATCACTCTCTTAAGCCTCTGCATCATTTTCTTCAGCCTCTGTATCACTCTCTTGAGCCTTTTCATCACTCTCCTGAGCCTCTGCATCACTCTTTTAAGCCTCGGCATCATTCTCCTCAGCCTCTGCATTCCTCTCTTAAGCCTCTGCATCACTCTCTTCAGCCTCTGCATCACTCTCTTCAGCCTCTGCATCCCTCTCTCAAGCCTCTGCATCATTCTTTTCAGCCTCTGCATCCCTCTCTTAAGCCTCTGCATCATTCTCTTCAGCCTTTGCATTCCTCTCTTAAGCCTCTGCATCACTCTCTTGACCCTCTGCATCCCTCTCTTAAGCCTCTGCATCATTCTCTTGAGCCCCTGCATCATTCTCTAGAGCCTCTGCTTCCCTCTCTTACGCCTCTATATCATTCTCATGTGCCTCTGCATCACTCTCTTAAACCTCTGCATCACTCTCGTAAGCCTCTGCATCCCTCTCTTGAGCATCTGCATCCCTCTCTTAAGCCTCTGCATCACTCTCTAGAGCCTCTGCATCACCCTCTTAAGCCTCTGCATCTCTTTTTTGAGCCTTTGCATCACTTTCATAAGCCTCTACATCCCTTTCTTGAGCGTCTGCATCACTCTCTTGAACTCCTGAATCCCTCTCATAAGCCTTTGTATCCGTCTCCCGAGCCTTTACATCACTCTCTTAAGCATCTGCATCCCTCTCTTGAGCCTCTGCTTCACTCTCAAGAGCCTTTGCATCCCTACTTGAGCCTCTGCATCCCTCACTTGAGCCCCTGCATCCCTCTCTTGAGCCTCTGCATCCCTCTCTTGAGCCTCTGCATCCCTCTCTTAAGCCTCTGCATCACTCTCTTAAGCCTCTGCATCACACTCGTAAGCATCTGAATCACTCTCTTTAGTCTCTGCATCCCTCTGTTGAACTCCTGCATTCCCTCTTGAGCCTCTGCATCCCTCTCTTGAGCTCCTGCATCCCTCTTTTGAGCTGCATCACTCTCTAGAGCCTCTGCATCACTCTCTTTATCCTCTGCATCACTCTCTTAAGCCTCTGCATCCCTCTCTTGAGCCCCTGCATCACTCTCTTGAGCCTCAGAATCACTCTCTTGAGCCTCTGCATCACTCTCTTGATCCTCTGCATACCTCTCATGAGTCTATGCATCATTCTCTTGAGCCTCTGTATCCCTCTCTTGAGCCTCTACATCATTCTCTTGAGCCTCTGCATCACTCTCCTTAGCCTCTGCATCTCTCTCTTCAGCCTCTGCATCACTCTCTTGAGCCTCTGCATCCCTCTCTTAAGCCTCTGCATCACTCATGTATGCCTCTGCATCACTCTCTTGAGCCTCTGCATCCCTCTCTTGAGCCTCTGCATCCCTCTCTTGAGCCTCTGCATCATTCTCCTAAGCATCTGCATCACTCACTTGAGCCTCTGCATCACTCACTTGAGCCTCTGCATCACTCTCTTAAGCCTCTGCATCACTCTCTTAAGCCTCTGCATCACTCTCTTGAGCCTGTGCATCACTCTCTTGAGCCTCTGCATCACTCTCTTGAGCCTCTGCATTACTCTCTTCAGTCTCTTCATCCCTCTCTTAAGCCTCTGCATCATTCTCATCAGCCTCTGCATCACTCTCTTAAGCCTCTGCATCATTTTCTTCAGCCTCTGTATCACTCTCTTGAGCCTTTTCATCACTCTCCTGAGCATCTGCATCACTCTTTTAAGCCTCGGCATCATTCTCCTCAGCCTCTGCATTCCTCTCTTAAGCCTCTGCATCACTCTCTTCAGCCTCTACATCACTCTCTTCAGCCTCTGCATCCCTCTCTCAAGCCTCTGCATCACTCTCTTCAGCCTCTGCATCCCTCTCTTGAACTCCTGCTTCCCTCTCATGAGCCTCTGCATCCCTCTATTGAGCCTTTGCATCACTCTCTTAAGCCTTTGCATCCCTCTTGAGCGTCTGCATCACTCTCAAGAGTCTCTGGATCCCTCTCTTAAGCCTCTGCATCATTCTCTTGAGCCTCTGCATTACTCTCTTGAGCCTCTGCATTACTCTCTTAAGCCTCTGCATCTCTCTCTTCAGCCTCTGCATCACTCTCTTGAGCGTCTGCATCCCTCTCTTGAGCCTCAACATCCCTCTCTTGAGCCTCTTTATCACTCTCTTGAGCCTCTGCATCCCTCTCTTGAACTCCTGCATCCCTCTCTTGAGCCTCTGCATCCCTCTATTGAGCCTTTGCGTCACTCTCTTAAGCCTTTGCATCCCTCTAGAGCCTCTGCATCACTCTCTAGAGCCTCTGCATCACTCTCTTTATCCTCTGCATCACTCTCTTAAGCCTCTGCATCCCTCTCTTGAGCCTCTGCATCCCTCTCTTGAGCCTCTGCATCATTCTCCTAAGCATCTGCATCACTCACTTGAGCCTCTGCATCACTCACTTGAGCCTCTGCATCACTCTCTTAAGCCTCTGCATCACTCTCTTAAGCCTCTGCATCACTCTCTTGAGCCTGTGCATCACTCTCTTGAGCCTCTGCATCACTCTCTTGAGCCTCTGCATTACTCTCTTCAGTCTCTTCATCCCTCTCTTAAGCCTCTGCATCATTCTCATCAGCCTCTGCATCACTCTCTTAAGCCTCTGCATCATTTTCTTCAGCCTCTGTATCACTCTCTTGAGCCTTTTCATCACTCTCCTGAGCCTCTGCATCACTCTTTTAAGCCTCGGCATCATTCTCCTCAGCCTCTGCATTCCTCTCTTAAGCCTCTGCATCACTCTCTTCAGCCTCTGCATCACTCTCTTCAGCCTCTGCATCCCTCTCTCAAGCCTCTGCATCATTCTTTTCAGCCTCTGCATCCCTCTCTTAAGCCTCTGCATCATTCTCTTCAGCCCTTGCATTCCTCTCTTAAGCCTCTGCATCACTCTCTTGACCCTCTGCATCCCTCTCTTAAGCCTCTGCATCATTCTCTTGAGCCCCTGCATCATTCTCTAGAGCCTCTGCTTCCCTCTCTTAAGCCTCTATATCATTCTCATGTGCCTCTGCATCACTCTCTTAAACCTCTGCATCACTCTCGTAAGCCTCTGCATCCCTCTCTTGAGCATCTGCATCCCTCTCTTAAGCCTCTGCATCACTCTCTTGAGCCTCTGCATCACCCTCTTAAGCCTCTGCATCCCTTTTTTGAGCCTTTGCATCACTTTCTTAAGCCTCTACATCCCTTTCTTGAGCGTCTGCATCACTCTCTTGAACTCCTGAATCCCTCTCATAAGCCTTTGTATCCGTCTCCCGAGCCTTTACATCACTCTCTTAAGCATCTGCATCCCTCTCTTGAGCCTCTGCTTCACTCTCAAGAGCCTTTGCATCCCTTACTTGAGCCTCTGCATCCCTCACGTGAGCCCCTGCATCCCTCTCTTGAGCCTCTGCATCCCTCTCTTGAGCCTCTGCATCCCTCTCTTAAGCCTCTGCATCACTCTCTTAAGCCTCTGCATCACACTCGTAAGCATCTGAATCACTCTCTTTAGTCTCTGCATCCCTCTCTTGAGCGTTTGCATCCCTCTCTTGAGCCTCTGCATCCCACTCTCAAGCCTCTACATCACTCTGTTGAGCCTCTGCATCACTCTCATGATCCTCTGCATCACTCTCTTGAGCCTCTGCATCACTCTCTTGAGCCTCTACATCACTCTCTTCAGCCTCTGCATTACTCTATTGAGCCTCTTCATCACTCTCTTAAGCCTCTGCATCTCTCTCTTCAGCCTCTGCATCACTCTCTTCAGCCTCTGCATCCCTCTCTGGAGCCTCAGCATCCCTCTCTTGAACCTCTGCAGCACTCTTTTGAGCCTCTGCATCATTCTCTTGAACCTCTGCATCCCTCTCTTAAGCCTCTGAATCACTCTCTTTAGCCTCTGCATCACTCACTTAAGCCTCTGCATCACTCTCTTGTGCCTCTGCATCACTCTCTTGATCCTGTGCATCCCTCTCTTAAGCCTCTGCATCACTCTCTTAAGCCTCTGCATCACTCTCTTTAGCCTCTGCATCACTCTCTTGAGCCTCTGCATCCCTCTCTTAAGCCTCTACATCATTCTCTTCAGCCTCTGCATCCCTCTCTTAAGCCTCTACATCATTCTCTTCAGCCTCTGCAACACTCTCTTCAGACTCTGCATCACTCTCTTAAGCCTCTGCATCCCTCTCTAGAGCCTCTGAATCCCTCTCTTGAGCCTCTGCATCATTCTTCTCAGCCTCTGCATCCCTCTCTTAAGCCTCTGCATCACTCTCTTGATCCTCTGCATCACTCTCTTCAGCCTCTGCATCCCTCTCATGAGCCTCTGCTTCATTCTGTTGAGCCTCTGCATCCCTCTCTTAAGCCTCTGCATCACTCTCTTGAGCCTCCGCATCCCTCTCTTAAGCCTCTGCATCACTCTCTTGAGCCTCTGCATCCCTCTCTTGAACTCCTGCATCCCTCTCATGAGCCTCTGCATCCCTCTATTGAGCCTTTGCATCACTCTCTTAAGCCTTTGCATCCCTCTTGAGCGACCGCATCACTCTCAAGAGTCTCTGCATCCCTCTCTTAAGCCTCTGCCTCATTCTCTTGAGCCTCTGCATTACTCTCTTTATTGTCTGCATCACTCTCTTGAGCCTCTGCATCACTCTCGTAAGCCTCTGCATCACTCTCTTGATCCTCTGCATCACTCTCATGAGCCTCTGCATCACTCTCTAAAGCCTCTGCATCCCTCTCTTGATCCTCTGCATCACTCTCTTGAGCCTCTGCATCATTCTCTTGAGCCTCTGTTTCCCTCTCTTAATCCTCTACATCATTCTCTTGAGCCTCTGCATCACTCTCTTGAGCCTCTGCATCACTCTCTTAAGCCTCTGCCTTTCTCTCTTGAGCCTCAGCATCACTCTCTAGAGCCTCTGCATCCCTCTCTGGAGCCTCAGCATCCCTCTCTTGAACCTTTTGCAGCACTCTCTTGAGCCTCTGCATCATTCTCTTGAGCCTCTGCATCCCTCTCTTAAGCCTCTGCATCACTCTTTTGAGCCTCTGCACCCATCTATTAAGCCTCTCCATCACTCTCTTGAGCCTCTGCATCCCACTCGCGAGCCTCTGCATCACTCTCTTAAGCCTCTGCAACACTCTCTTCAGCCTCTGCATCACTCTCTTAAGCCTCAGCATCACTCTCTTTGGCCTCTGTATCACTCTTCTAAGCCTCTGCTTCCCTCTCTTGATCCTCTGCATCACTCTCTTGAGCCTCTGCATTACTCTCTTGAGCCTCTTCATCACTCTCTTAAGCCTCCTTATCTCTCTCTTCAGCCTCTGCATCACTCTCTTGAGCGTCTGCATCCCTCTCTGGAGCCTCAGCATCCCTCTCTTGAACGTCTGCAGCACTCTTTTGAGCCTCTGCATAATTCTCTTGAACCTCTGCATCCCTCTCTTAAGCCTCTGTATCACTCTCTGGAACCTCTGCATCCCTCTCTTAAGCCTCTGCATCACTCACTTAAGCCTCTGCATCACTCTCTTGAGCCTCTGCATCACTCTCTTGAGCCTCTGCATCCCTCTCTTAAGCCTCTGCATCACTCTCTTAAGCCTCTGCATCACTCTCTTGAGCCTTTGAATCACTCTTTTCAGCCTATGCATCCCTCTCTTGAGCCTCTGCATCACTCTCTTGAGCCTATGCATCACTCTCCTGAGCCTCTGCATCACTCTCTTCAGCCTCGGCATCCCTCTCTTGAGCCTCTGCATCATTCTCCTAAGCCTCTCCATCATTCACTTGAGCCTCAGCATCCCTCTCATGAGCCTCTCCATCATTCACTTGAGCCTCAGCATCCCTCTCATGAGCCTTTGCATCCCTCTCGTGAGCCTTTGCATCACTCTCTTAAGCCTCTGCATCCCTCTCTTGAGCCTCTGCATCACTCTTTTGACTCTCTCTGCATCCCTCTCTTAAGCCTCTGCATCCCCTGTCTTGAGCCTCTGTATCACTCTCTTGAGTCTCTTCATACCTCTCTTAAGCCTCTGCATCATTCTCTTCAGCCTCTGCATCACTCTCTTAAGCCTCTGCATCATTCTCTTTAGCCTCTGATCACACTCTTGAGCCTCTGCATCACTCTCCTGAGCCTCTGCATCACTCTCTTCAGCCTCTGCATCCCTCTCTTAAGCCTCTACATCATTCTCTTCAGCCTATGCATCCCTCTCTTAAGCCTCTACATCATTCTCTTGTGCTTCTGCATTACTCTCTTGAACCTTTGCATCACTCTCCAAAGCCTCTGCATCTCTTTCTTCAGAGTCTGCATCACTCTCTTGAGCCTCTGCATCACTCTCTTCCCAGCAAACACAAATCATCTACACAACGTTCGCCTATCTCTTCCCATAGGTGTGGGAATGATTTGCATTGAGAATGGTGCAGGAGAGCCTTTGAGAAACTTTTACTCAAAAAATCCAAACACAAAGGTTTAATTATAAATTGTTTTTCTACAATTATTTTCTTCCAAATGTAAAACAAATAGTTTTTACATGTTTAAATATAAAATTTATGGTGTTTTTTTGTAAAATTCATTAATAAATTGTGAATGATATATATTGGCTGAGTGAAACCTTTAAAATCCATTTAGTTATAATATGAACAAAAAAAAGTAGTTTTCCAAATTTTCTAAAAATCGCTCTTTTTAACACAATTTGACTCCTTATGCATTCCACTAAACACTAATATCATGTTTAAATATATAATTTATGTATTATTCCCTAAGATAATTTATATAAATTATAAAAGTTGCTGGAAAGTGGTGAGAAAGAATCTGAACACGTTTTGTTGTCTTATATTGGCGTGTTCTTATTAACTAGAGTGAGTAAGAGTGAGCGAGAGTGGGTAAGAGTGAGTAAGAGTGACTGAAGGTGAGTGACAGTGCCAGAGAGTGTGTAAGTGTGAGTAAGAGTGAGTATAAGTAAGAGTGACTGAGAGTGAGTAAGAGTGACAGAGTGAGTGAGAGTAAGGGTGACAGAATGAGTAAGAGTGAGAGTAAAGTGATTGAGAGTAAGGGTGAGTATGAGAGTAAGAGTGATTGAGAGTTAGAGTGAGAGTAAGAGTGATTGAGAGTTAGTGAGAGTAAGAGTGATTGAGAGTAAGAGTGATTGAGAGTAAGAGTGATTGGGAGTAAGAGTGATTGGGAGTAGGAGTTAGAGTGAGAGTAGGAGTAAGAATGAGAATAAGAGTGATTGAGAGTAAGAGTGAGTAAGAGTAAGAATGAGAGTAAGAGTGATTGAGAGTAAGAGTGATTGAGAGTAAGAGTGATTGGGAGTAAGAGTGATTGGGAGTAAGAGTAAGAGTGAGAGTAAGAGTAAGAATGAGATTAAGAGTGATTGAAAGTAAGAGTGATTGGTAGTAAGAGTAAGAATGAGAGTAGGAGTGATTGAGAGTAGGAGTGAATGGGAGTAGGAGTGATTGGGAGTAAGAGTGATTGAGAGTAAGAGTAATTGAGAGTAAGAGTATGAGAGTAAGAGTGAGAGTGAGTATGAATGGGTAAGGGTGACTGAGAGTGAGTAAGAGTGACAGAGTAAGAATGACAGTAAGAGTGATAGAGAGTAAGAGTGACAGAGAGTAAGAGTGACAGAGAGTAAGAGTGACAGAGTAAGAGTGACAGAGAGTAAGAGTGACAGAGAGTAAGAGTGACAGAGAGTAAGAGTGACAGAGAGTAAGAGTGACAGAGAGTAAGAGTGACAGAGTGTAAGAGTGACAGAGTGTGTAAAAGTGACAGAGTAAGAGTGACAGAGAGTAAGAGTGACAGAGAGTAAGAGTGACAGAGAGTAAGAGTGACAGAGAGTAAGAGTGACAGAGTAAGAGTGACAGAGAGTAAGAGTGACAGAGAGTAAGAGTGACAGAGAGTAAGAGTGACAGAGAGTAAGAGTGAGAGAGTAAGAGTGACAGTGTAAGAGTGACAGAGTAAGAGTGACAGAGAGTAAGAGTGACAGAGAGTAAGAGTGACAGAGAGTAAGAGTGACAGAGAGTAAGAGTGACAGAGAGTAAGAGTGACAGAGAGTAAGAGTGACAGAGTAAGAGTGACAGAGTGTAAGAGTGACAGAGTGTAAGAGTGACAGAGAGTAAGAGTGACAGAGAGTAAGAGTGACAGAGTAAGAGTGACAGAGAGTAAGAGTGACAGAGAGTAAGAGTGACAGAGAGTAAGAGTGACAGAGTAAGAGTGACAGAGAGTAAGAGTGACAGAGAGTAAGAGTGACAGAGAGTAAGAGTGACAGAGAGTAAGAGTGACAGAGTGTAAGAGTGACAGAGTGTAAGAGTGACAGAGTAAGAGTGACAGAGAGTAAGAGTGACAGAGAGTAAGAGTGACAGAGAGTAAGAGTGACAGAGTAAGAGTGACAGAGAGTAAGAGTGACAGAGTAAGAGTGACAGAGAGTAAGAGTGACAGAGAGTAAGAGTGACAGAGAGTAAGAGTGACAGAGAGTAAGAGTGACAGAGTAAGAGAGTGAGAGTGATTATGAGAGAGTTAAGAGTGTGAGGTGTGTGAGTGTAGCAGGCCAGGGAGGCAGGATGTGTGGTCACAGGCGAGGCCTAGGCCTCGTGATCTCTAATGTTGGTTTTTATATATATGTTGGATTTTTTGTCCTGTTTCAAATTATAATTATTTAGCAGGAATGTAATAAGATATTGCACAGTATTAATGTGACAATAATATATGCATTATTTCCTTGATAATCAAACTTGTTGTTCAAAGATAATATACAATCTTTGAAGGAAACATTTTGAGAGCACGAGCTGGCAACACTAGGCTGGTGGTGGTGAGAGAGACATATGGTTAGTTGTTCTCAGACCTTCAGTGGTGAAGGGTGTGTCCCAGCTGGCCGCCACCCGCCGCCACCCGCCGCCCACCACCAGCCGCCACCCGCCACCACCCACCACCAGCCGCCACCCGCCGCCCACCACCAGCTGCCACCCGCCACCACCCACCACCAGCCGCCACCCGCCACCACCCACCACCAGCCGCCACCCGCCACCAGCCGCCACCCGCCGCCCACCACCAGCCGCCACCCACCACCAGCCGCCACCCGCCACCACCCACCACCAGCCGCCACCCGCCACCACCCACCACCAGCCGCCACCCGCCACCACCCAGCACCAGCCGCCGCCACCCTCCACCGCCACTCACCACCCGCCGCCACCCGCCACCAGCCGCCACCCGCCACCACCCACCACCAGCCGCCACCCACCACCAGCCGCCACCCGCCACCACCCACCACCAGCCGCCACCCGCCACCCACCACCAGCCGGCACCCGCCGCCACCCACCGCCACCCACCACCAGCCGCCACCCGCCGCCACCCGCCACCCACCACCAGCCGCCACCCACCGCCACCCACCACCAGCCGCCACCCGCCACCACCCACCACCAGCCGCCACCAGCCACCACACCACCAGCCGCCAGCCGCCACCACCACCACCACCAGCCGCCATCACCGCCACCAGCTGCCACCACCACCAGCCGCCATCACCGCCACCAGCTGCCACCACCACCAGCCGCCACCACCAGCCGCCACCACCGCCACCACCACCAGCCGCCGCCGCCACCACCCACCACCACCAGCCGCCGCCGCCACCACCACCCACCACCACCGCCGCCACCACCACCCACCACCACCGCCGCCACCACCACCACCAGCCGCCGCCGCCACCACCACCACCACCGCCGCCACCACCCTCCACCACCAGCCGCCGCCGCCACCACCACCCACCACCGCCGCCGCCATCACCCACCACCGCCAGCCGCCACCACTCATCACAGACGCCGCCACCCGCCACCGCCCGCCACCACCGCCAGACACAGCCGCCAGTGTCCGCCACCGCCGCCACTGTCCGCCACCGCCGCCACTGTCCGCCACCGCCGCCACTGTCCGCCACCGCCACCACTGTCCGCCCGCCGCCACCACTGTCCGCCCGCCGCCACCACTGTCCGCCCGCCGCCACCACTGTCCGCCCGCCGCCACCACTGTCCGCCCGCCGCCGCCACTATCCGCCACAGCCGCCACTGTCCGCCCGCCGCCACTGTCCGCCCGCCGCCACCGTCCGCCCGCCGCCACCGCCGCCACTGTCCGCCCGCTGCCACTATCCGCCACCGCCACCACTGTCCGCCACCGCCACCACTGTCTGCCACCGCCACCACTGTCTGCCACCGCCACCACTGTCCGCCCGCCGCCACCACTGTCCGCCCGCCGCCACCACTGTCCGCCCGCCGCCACCACTGTCCGCCCGCCGCCTCCACTGTCCGCCCGCCGCCACCACTGTCCGCCCACCGCCGCCACTGTCCGCCCGCCGCCGCCACTGTCCGCCCGCCGCCGCCACTGTCCGCCCGCCGCCGCCACTGTCCGCCCGCCGCCACTGTCCACCACCGCCGCCAAAGCCGCCACGGTCCGCCCGCCGCCACTATCCGCCACAGCCGCCACTGTCCGCCCGCCGCCACTGTCCGCCCGCCCGCCGCCACCATCCGCCACCGCCGCCACTGTCCGCCCGCCCGCCGCCACCATCCGCCACCGCCGCCACTGTCCGCCCGCCCGCCGCCACCATCCGCCACCGCCGCCACTGTCCGCCCGCCGCCACTATCCGCCACCGCCGCCACTGTCCGCCCGCCGCCACTATCCGCCACCGCCGCCACTGTCCGCCACTGTCCGCCACTGTCCGCCACTCTCCGCCGTCCAGCCTCCCCTCTCTCCGTTAGTAAATAATTATAATTGTTAGTAAATAATAAAAGAAATATAAATTATTAGATTTTTTTTACCCTTAAATTGGTTTTAATATTTAAATTGAAAATAATAATATAATATAAAATATAATAAAAATAATATAATATAAAATATAATAAAAATAATATAATATAAAATATAATTTAATTTCAAGAAATTTAACTTTAAACACAAAGATGTAAAAAGGGTTCAGATTATTGGCTCAAACCTTTCATAAGAGATTCATATTGGTATATGAATGGATTATGAATGACTCATGTTAGGAGTGTAAAGTTGCCACAACATCTCAAATTAGTGTTAGATACATATGTCTTGGTTATAAGTTTTGGAAACCTATTTAAGTCCACACACAATATCGTATCTGATACGATAAAACAAACGTTTCCAATACTTTCAAATACTTTCCAGATATGTTGTGGCAACCTAAAATTGTTTGCTGGGTTGAGCCTCTATATCCCTCTCCTGAGCCTCTGCATCTCTCTTTTAGGCCTCTGCATCAATCTCTTGAGGCTTTGCATCACTCTCTTGAGCCTCTGCATCCCTCTCTTAAGCCTCTGCAACACTCCCTTCAGCATCTGTATCACTCTCTTAAGCCTCTGAATCCCTCTCTTGAGACCTCTGCATAACTCTCTCGAGCCTCTGCATCACTCTCTTTATCCTCTGCATCTCTCTCGTAAGCCTCTGAATCACTCTCTTGAGCCTCTGCATCCTCTCTTAAGCCTCTGCATCACTCGTTTTTGCCTTTGCATCACTCTCTTAAGCCTCTGCTTTCCTTCTTGATCCTCTGCATCACTCTCCTGAGCCTCTGCATCACTCTCTTATTGTCTGCATCACTCTCTTGAGCCTCTGCATCACTCTCTTAAGCCTCTGCATCACTCTCTTGAGCCTCTGCATCACTCTCTTGAGGCTCTGCATCACTCTCTTAAGCCTCTGCATCCCTGTCTTGATCCACTGCATCACTCTCTTGAGCCTCTGTATCCCTACCTTAAGCCTCTACATCATTCTCTTGAGCCTCTGCATCACTCTCTTGAGCCACTGCTTGAGCCTCTGCATCACTCGTTTTTGCCTCTGCATCACTCTCTAGAACCTCTGCATCACTCTCTTAAGCCTATGCATCCCTCTCTTGAGCCTCTGCATCACTCTCTTGTGCCTCTGCATCACTCTCTTGAGCCTCTGCATTACTCTCTTCAGTCTTTCATCCCTCTCTTAAGCCTCTGCATCATTCTCTTCAGCCTCTGCATCACTCTTAAGCCTCTGCATCATTTTCTTCAGCCTCTGTATCACTCTCTTGAGCCTTTTCATCACTCTCCTGAGCCTCTGCATCACTCTTTTAAGCCTCGGCATCATTCTCCTCAGCCTCTGCATTCCTCTCTTAAGCCTCTGCATCACTCTCTTCAGCCTCTGCATCACTCTCTTCGGCCTCTGCATCCCTCTCTCAAGCCTCTGCATCATTCTCTTCAGCCTTTGCATTCCTCTCTTAAGCCTCTGCATCACTCTCTTGACCCTCTGCATCCCTCTCTTAAGCCTCTGCATCATTCTCTTGAGCCCCTGCATCATTCTCTAGAGCCCCTGCATCCCTCTCTTGAGCCTCTTTATCCCTCTCTTGAGCGTTTGCATCCCTTTTTTGAGCCTCTGCATCCCTCTCTCCAGCCTCTACATCACTCTCTTATGCCTCTGCATCACGCTCTTAAGCCTTGGAATCACTCTTGAGCCTCTGCATCACTCTCTTGAGCCCCTGCATCCCTCTCTTCAGCCTCTGCATCACTCTCTTGAGCCTATGCATCACCCTCTTAAGCCTCTGCATCACTCTCCTGAGCCTCTGCATCCCTCTCCTTAGCCTCTACCTCACTCTCTTAAGCCTCTGCATCACTCATGTAAGCCTCTGAATCACTCTCTTTAGCCTCTGCATCCCTCTCTTGAGCCTCTGCATCCCTCTCTCCAGCCTCTACATCACTCTCTTATGCCTCTGCATCACGCTCTTAAGCCTTGGAATCACTCTCATGAGCCTATGTATCACTCTCTTAAGCCTCTGAATCCCTCTCCTGAGGCCTCTGCATAACTCTCTCGAGCCTCTGCATCACTCTCTTTATCCTCTGCATCTCTCTCGTAAGCCTCTGTATCACTCTCGTAAGCCTCTGCATCACTCTCTAGAGCCTCTGCATCACTCTCTTAAGCGTCTGCTTCCCCTCTTGATCCTTTGCATCATTCTCTTGAGCCTCTGCATCGCTCTCTTTATTGTCTGCATCACTCTCTTGTGCCTCTGCATCACTCTCTTAAGCCTCTGCATCACTCTCTTGATCCTCTGCATCACTCTCTTGAGCCTCTGCATCACTCTCTTGATCCTCTGCATCACTCGCCTCTCTCTTGATCCTCTGCATCACTCTCTTGAGCCTTGCATCATTCTCTTGAGCCTCTGCATCCCTCTCTTGAGCCTCTACATCATTCTCTTGACCTCTGCATCACTCTTTTGAGCCTCTGCATCACTCTCTTAAGCCTCTGCCTTTCTCTCTTGAGCCTCAGCATCACTCTCTAGAGCCTTTGCATCCCTCTCTGGAGCCTCAGCATCCCTCTCTTGAACCTTTTGCAGCACTCTCTTGAGCCTCTGCATCATTCTCTTGAGCCTCTGCATCCCTCTCTTAAGCCTCTGCATCACTCTCTTGAGCCTCTGCATCCGTCTATACAGCCTCTGCATCACTCTCTTGAGCCTCTGCATCCCACTCTTGAGCCTCTGCATCACTCTCTTAAGCCTCTGCAACACTCTCTTCAGCCTCTGCATCACTCTCTTAAGCCTCTGCATCACTCTCTTTGGCCTCTGCATCACTCTCTTAAGCCTCTGCTTTCCTCTCTTGATCCTCTGCATCACTCTCTTGAGCCTCTGCATCACTCTCATGATCCTCTGCATCACTCCCTTGAGCCTCTGCATCACTCTCTTCAGCCTCTACATCACTCTCTTCAGCCTCTGCGTTACTCTATTGAGCCTCTTCATAACTCTCTTAAGCCTCTGCATCTCTCTCTTCAGCCTCTGCATCACTCTCTTCAGCCTCTGCATCCCTCTCTGGAGCCTCGGCTTCCCTCTCTTGAACCTCTGCAGCACTCTTTTGAGCCTCTGCATCATTCTCTTGAACCTCTGCATCCCTCTCTTAAGCCTCTGCATCACTCTCTTGAACCTCTGCATCACTCTCGTCAGCCTCTGCATCACTCTCTTGAGCCTCTGCATCCCTCTCTGGAGCCTCAGCATCACTCTCTTGAGCCTCCGCATCCCTCTCCTAAGCCTCTGCATCATCTCTTGAGCCTCTGCATCCTTCTCTTGAACTCCTGCATCCCTCTCATGAGCCTCTGCATCCCTCTATTGAGCCTTTGCATCACTCTCTTCAGTCTCTTCATCCCTCTCTTAAGCCTCTGCATCATTCTCATCAGCCTCTGCATCACTCTCTTAAGCCTCTGCATCATTTTCTTCAGCCTCTGCATCACTGTTTTAAGCCTCGGCATCATTCTCCTCAGCCTCTGCATTCCTCTCTTAAGCCTCTGCATCACTCTCTTCAGCCTCTGCATCACTCTCTTGACCCTCTGCATCCCTTTTTTAAGCCTCTGCATCATTCTCTTGAGCCCCTGCATCATTCTCTAGAGCCTCTGCTTCCCTCTCTTAAGCCTCTATATCATTCTCATGTGCCTCTGCATCACTCTCTTAAACCTCTGCATCACTCTCGTAAGCCTCTGCATCCCTCTCTTGAGCATCTGCATCCCTCTCTTAACTTCTGCATCACTCTCTTGAGCCTCTGCATCACCCTCTTAAGCCTCTGCATCCCTTTTTTGAGCCTTTGCATCACTTTCTTAAGCCTCTACATCCCTTTCTTGAGCGTCTGCATCACTCTCTTGAACTCCTGAATCCCTCTCAAAAGCCTTTGCATCCGTCTCCCGAGCCTTTACATCACTCTCTTAAGCATCTGCATCCCTCTCTTGAGCCTCTGCTTCACTCTCAAGAGCCTTTGCATCCCTTACTTGAGCCTCTGCATCCCTCACTTGAGCCCCTGCATCCCTCTCTTGAGCCTCTGCATCCCTCTCTTGAGCCTCTGCATCCCTCTCTTAAGCCTCTGCATCACTCTCTTATGCCTCTGCATCACACTCGTAAGCATCTGAATCACTCTCTTTAGTCTCTGCATCCCTCTGTTGAACTCCTGCATCCCTCTCATGAGCCTCTGCATCCCACTCTCAAGCCTCTACATCACTCTCTTGAGCCTCTGCTTCACTCTCATGATCCTCTGCATCACTCTCTTGAGCCTCTGCATCACTCTCTTGAGCCTCTACATCACTCTCTTCAGCCTCTGCATTACTCTATTGAGCCTCTTCATCACTCTCTTAAGCCTCTGCATCTCTCTCTTCAGCCTCTGCATCATCTCTTCAGCCTCTGCATCCCTCTCTTGAGCCTCAACATACCTCTCTTGAACCTCTGCAGCACTCTTTTGAGCCTCTGCATCATTCTCTTGAACCTCTGCATCCCTCTCTTAAGCCTCTGTTTCACTCTCTTTAGCCTCTGCATCACTCACTTAAGCCTCTGCATCACTCCCTTGTGCCTCTGCATCACTCTCTTGATCCTCTGCATCCCTCTCTTAAGCCTCTGCCTCATTCTCTTGAGCCTCTGCATTACTCTCTTGAGCCTCTGCATTACTCTCTTAAGCCTCTGCAGCTCTCTCTTCAGCCTCTGCATCACTCTCTTGAGCGTCTGCATCCCTCTCTTAAGCCTCTGCATCACTCTCCTGAGCCTCTGCATCACTCTTTTCAGCCTCGGCATCATTCTCCTCAGCCTCTGCATTCCTCTCTTAAGCCTCTGCATCACTCTCTTCAGCCTCTGCATCCCTCTCTCAAGCCTCTGCATCATTCTTTTCAGCCTCTGCATCCCTCTCTTAAGCCTCTGCATCATTCTCTTCAGCCTTTGCATTCCTCTCTTAAGCCTCTGCATCACTCGCTTGACCCTCTGCATCCCTCTCTTAAGCCTCTGCATCATTCTCTTGAGCCCCTGCATCATTCTCTAGAGCCTCTGCTTCCCTCTCTTAAGCCTCTATATCATTCTCATGTGCCTCTGCATCACTCTCTTAAACCTCTGCATCACTCTCGTAAGCCTCTGCATCCCTCTCTTGAGCCTCTGCATCCCTCTCTTAAGCCTCTGCATCACTCTCGTGAGCCTCTGCATCACCCTCTTAAGCCTAAGCATCTCTTTTTGAGCCTTTGCATCACTTTCTTAAGCGTCTCCATCCCTTTCTTGAGCGTCTGCATCACTCTCTTGAACTCCTGAATTCCTCTTATAAGCCTTTGCATCCGTCTCCCGAGCCTTTGCATCACTCTCTTAAGCATCTGCATCCCTCTCTTGAGCCTCTGCTTCACTCTCAAGAGCCTTTGCATCCCTTACTTGAGCCTCTGCATCCCTCACTTGAGCCCCTGCATCCCTCTCTTGAGCCTCTGCATCCCTCTCTTGAGCCTCTGCATCCCTCTCTTAAGCCTCTGCATCACTCTCTTAAGCCTCTGCATCACTCTCGTAAGCATCTGAATCACTCTCTTTAGTCTCTGCATCCCTCTGTTGAACTCCTGCATCCCTCTCATGAGCCTCTGCATCCCTCTCTTGACCCTTTGCGTCACTCTCTCAAGCCTCTGCATCACTCTCTTGAGCATCTGCATCCCTCACTTGAGCCTCTTTATCCCTCTCTTGAGCCTCTGTATCCCTCTCTTGAGCGTTTGCATCCCTCTCTTGAGCCTCTGCATCCCACTCTCAAGCCTCTACATCACTCTCTTGAGCCTCTGCATCACTCTCATGATCCTCTGCATCTCTCTCTTGAGCCTCTGCATCACTCTCTTGAGCCTCTACATCACTCTCTTCAGCCTCTGCATTACTCTATTGAGCCTCTTCATCACTCTCTTAAGCCTCTGCATCTCTCTCTTCAGCCTCTGCATCACTCTCTTCAGCCTCTGCATCCCTCTCTGGAGCCTCAGCATCCCTCTCTTGAACCTCTGCAGCACTCTTTTGAGCCTCTGCATCATTCTCTTGAACCTCTGCATCCCTCTCTTAAGCCTCTGTATCACTCTCTGGAGCCTCTGCATCCCTCTCTTTAGCCTCTGCATCACTCACTTAAGCCTCTGCATCACTCTCTTGAGCCTCTGCATCACTCTCTTGACCCTCTGCATCCCTCTCTTAAGCCTCTGCATCACTCTCTTAAGCCTCTGCATCACTCTCTTTAGCCTCTGCATCACTCTCTTGAGCCTCTGCATCAATCTCTTCAGCCTCTGCATCCCTCTCTTGAGCCTCTGCATCATTCTCTTCAGCCTCTGATCACACTCTTGAGCCTCTGCATCACTCTCCTGGGCCTCTGCATCCCTCTCCTTAGCCTCTACCTCACTCTCTTAAGCCTCTGCATCACTCATGTAAGCCTCTGAATCACTCTCTTTAGCCTCTGCATCCCTCTCTTGAGCCTCGGCATCACTCTCTTCAGCCAATTCATCCCTCTCTTGATCCTCTGCAACACTCTCTTTAGCCTCTGTATCACTCTCTTAAGCCTCTGAATTCCTCTCCTGAGGCCTCTGCATAACTCTCTCGAGCCTCTGCATCACTCTCTTTATCCTCTGCATCTCTCTCGTAAGCCTCTTAATCACTCTCTTAAGCCTCTGCATCACTCTCTAGAGCCTCTGCATCACTCTCTTAAGCCTCTGCTTCCCCTCTTGATCCTCTGCATCACTCTCCTGAGCCTCTGCATCACTCTCTTTATTGTCTGCATCACTCTCTTGAGCCTCTTCATCACTCTCTTAAGCCTCTGCATCTCTCTCTTCAGCCTCTGCATCACTCTCTTGAGCGTCTGCATCCCTCTCTGGAGCCTCATCATCCCTCTCTTGAACCTCTGCAGCACTCTTTGAGCCTCTGCATAATTCTCTTGAACCTCTGCATCCCTCTCTTAAGCCTCTGTATCACTCTCTGGAGCCTCTGCATCCCTCTCTTAAGCCTCTGCATCACTCACTTAAGCCTCTGCATCACTCTCTTGAGCCTCTGCATCACTCTCTTGAGCCTCTGCATCCCTCTCTTAAGCCTCTGCATCACTCTCTTAAGCGTCTGCATCACTCTCTTGAGCCTTTGAATCACTCTTTTCAGCCTATGCATCCCTCTCTTGAGCCTCTGCATCACTCTCTTGAGCCTATGCATCACTCTCCTGAGCCTCTGCATCACTCTCTTCAGCCTCGGCATCCCTCTCTTGAGCCTCTGCATCATTCTCCTAAGCCTCTCCATCATTCACTTGAGCCTCAGCATCCCTCTCATGAGCCTCTCCATCATTCACTTGAGCCTCAGCATCCCTCTCATGAGCCTTTGCATCCCTCTCGTGAGCCTTTGCATCACTCTCTTAAGCCTCTGCATCCCTCTCTTGAGCCTCTGCATCACTCTTTTGACTCTCTCTGCATCCCTCTCTTAAGCCTCTGCATCCCCTGTCTTGAGCCTCTGTATCACTCTCTTGAGTCTCTTCATACCTCTCTTAAGCCTCTGCATCATTCTCTTCAGCCTCTGCATCACTCTCTTAAGCCTCTGTATCATTCTCTTTAGCCTCTGATCACACTCTTGAGCCTCTGCATCACTCTCCTGAGCCTCTGCATCACTCTCTTCAGCCTCTGCATCCCTCTCTTAAGCCTCTACATCATTCTCTTCAGCCTATGCATCCCTCTCTTAAGCCTCTACATCATTCTCTTGTGCTTCTGCATTACTCTCTTGAACCTTTGCATCACTCTCCAAAGCCTCTGCATCTCTTTCTTCAGCCTCTGCATCACTCTCTTGAGCCTCTGCATCACTCTCTTGAGCCTCTATATCCCTCTCCTGAGCCTCTGCATCTCTCTTTTCGGCCTCTGCATCACTCTCTTGAGGCTTTGCATCACTCTCTTGAGCCTCTGCATCCCTCTCTTAAGCCTCTGCAACACTCTCTTCAGCATCTGTATCACTCTCTTAAGCCTCTGAATCCCTCTCTTGAGACCTCTGCATAACTCTCTCGAGCCTCTGCGTCACTCTCTTTATCCTCTGCATCTCTCTCGTAAGCCTCTGAATCACTCTCTTGAGCCTCTGCATTACTCTCTTAAGCCTCTGCATCACTCGTTTTTGCCTCTGCATCACTCTCTAGAACCTCTGCATCACTCTCTTAAGCCTCTGCTTCCCTTCTTGATCCTCTGCATCACTCTCCTGAGCCTCTGCATCACTCTCTTTATTGTCTGCATCACTCTCTTGAGACTCTGCATCACTCTCTTAAGCCTCTGCATCACTCTCTTGAGCCTCTGCATCACTCTCTTGAGGCTCTGCATCACTCTCTTAAGCCTCTGCATCCCTCTCCTGATCCACTGCATCACTCTCGTGAGCCTCTGCATCATTCTCTTGAGCCTCTGTATCCCTCTTTTAAGCCTCTACATCATTCTCTTGAGCCTCTGCATCACTCTCTTGAGCCTCTGCTTGAGCCTCTGCATCACTCGTTTTTGCCTCTGCATCACTCTCTAGAACCTCTGCATCACTCTCTTAAGCCTCTGCATCCCTCTCTTGAGCCTCTGCATCACTCTCTTGTGCCTCTGCATCACACTCTTGAGCCTCTGCATTACTCTCTTCAGTCTTTCATCCCTCTCTTAAGCCTCTGCATCATTCTCTTCAGCCTCTGCATCACTCTCTTAAGCCTCTGCATCATTTTCTTCAGCCTCTGTATCACTCTCTTGAGCCTTTTCATCACTCTCCTGAGCCTCTGCATCACTCTTTTAAGCCTCGGCATCATTCTCCTCAGCCTCTGCATTCCTCTCTTAAGCCTCTGCATCACTCTCTTCAGCCTCTGCATCACTCTCTTCGGCCTCTGCATCCCTCTCTCAAACCTCTGCTTCATTCTCTCTAGCCTCTGCATCCCTCTCTTAAGCCTCTGCATCATTCTCTTCAGCCTTTGCATTCCTCTCTTAAGCCTCTGCATCACTCTTTTGACCCTCTGCATCCCTCTCTTAAGCCTCTGCATCATTCTCTTGAGCCCCTCCATCATTCTCTAGAGCCCCTGCATCCCTCTCTTGAGCCTCTTTATCCCTCTCTTGAGCGTTTGCATCCCACTCTTGAGCCTCTGCATCACTCTCTTAAGCCTCTGCAACACTCTCTTCAGCCTCTGCATCACTCTCTTAAGCCTCTGCATCACTCTCTTTGGCCTCTGCATCACTCTCTTAAGCCTCTGCTTTCCTCTCTTGATCCTCTGCATCACTCTCTTGAGCCTCTGCATCACTCTCATGATCCTCTGCATCACTCCCTTGAGCCTCTGCATCACTCTCTTCAGCCTCTACATCACTCTCTTCAGCCTCTGCATTACTCTATTGAGCCTCTTCATAACTCTCTTAAGCCTCTGCATCTCTCTCTTCAGCCTCTGCATCACTCTCTTCAGCCTCTGCATCCCTCTCTGGAGCCTCGGCTTCCCTCTCTTGAACCTCTGCAGCACTCTTTTGAGCCTCTGCATCATTCTCTTGAACCTCTGCATCCCTCTCTTAAGCATCTGCATCACTCTCTTGAGCCTCTGCATCCCTCTCTGGAGCCTCAGCATCACTCTCTTGAGCCTCCGCATCCCTCTCCAAAGCCTCTGCATCACTCGCTTGAGCCTCTGCATCCTTCTCTTGAACTCCTGCATCCCTCTCATGAGCCTCTGTATCCCTCTATTGAGCCTTTGCATCACTCTCTTAAGTCTTTACATCCCTTTTGAGCGTCTGCATCACTCTCAAGAGTCTCTGCATCCCTCTCTTAAGCCTCTGCATCATGCTCTTGAGCCTCTGCATTACTCTCTTGAGCCTCTGCATCCCTCTCTTAAGCCTCTGCATCACTCACTTAAGCCTCTGCATCACTCTCTTTAGCCTCTGCATCACTCTCTTGAGCCTCTGAATCACTCTCTTCAGCCTCTGCATCCCCCTCTTGACCCTCTGCATCATTCTCTTCAGCCTCTGATCACACTCTTGAGCCTCTGCATCACTCTCCTGAGCCTCTGCATCACTCTCTTCAGCCTCTGCATCCCTCTCTTAAGCCTCTACATCATTCTCTTTAGCCTCTGCATCCCTCTCTTAAGCCTCTACATCATTCTCTTCTGCCTCTGCATCACTCTCTTGAGCCTCTGCATAACTCTCTTGAGTCTCTGCATCACTCTCTTGAGCCTCTGCATCCCTCTCTTGAGCCTCTGCAACACTCTCTTCAGACTCTGCATCACTCCCTTAAGCCTCTGCATCCCTCTCTAGAGCCTCTGAATCCCTCTCTTGAGCCTCTGCATCATTCTCCTCAGCCTCTGCATCCCTCTCTTAGGCCTCTGCATCACTCTCTTGAGCCTCTGCATCACTCTCTTCAGCCTCTGCATCACTCTCTTGAGCCTCTGCATCCCTCTCTGGAGCCTCAGCATCCCTCTCATAAGCCTCTGCTTCATTCTCTTGAGCCTCTGTATCCCTCTCTTAAGCCTCTGCATCACTCTCTTGAGCCTCCGCATCCCTCTCCTAAGCCTCTGCATCACTCTCTTGAGCCTCTGCATCTCTCTCTTGAACTCCTGCTTCCCTCTCATGAGCCTCTGCATCCCTCTATTGTGCCTTTGCATCACTCTCTTAAGCCTTTGCATCCCTCTTGAGCGTCTGCATCACTCTCAAGAGTCTCTGCATCCCTCTCTTAAGCCTCTGCATCATTCTCTTGAGCCTCTGCATTACTCTCTTGAGCCTCTGCATTACTCTCTTAAGCCTCTGCATCTCTCTCTTCAGCCTCTGCATCACTCTCTTGAGCGTCTGCATCCCTCTCTTGAGCCTCAACATCCCTCTCTTGAGCCTCTTTATCATTCTCTTGAGCCTCTGAATCCCTATCTTAAGCCTCTGCATCACTCTCTTGAGCCTCTGCATCCCTCTCTTCTCTTGAATCTCCTGCATCCCTCTCTTGAGCCTCTGCATCCCTCTCTTTGAGCCTCTTGATCACTCTCTTAGCCTTTGCATCCCTCTAGAGCCTCTGCATCACTCTCACGAGTCCTCTGCATTCCCCTATTGAGCCTCTGCATCCCTCTCTTGAGCCTCCTGCATCCCTCTTTTGAGCTGCATCACTCTCTAGAGCCATCGCATCACTCTCTTTATCCTCTGCATCACTCTCTTAAGCCTCTGCATCCCTCTCTTGAGCCCCTGCATCACTCTCGTACAACTCTGCATCACTCTCTTGAGCCTCTGCATACTCTCTTGAGTCTCTGCATCACTCTCTTGAGCCTCTGAATCCCTCTTTTGAGCCTCTCTATCCCTCTTTAGATCCTCTGCATCACACTCCTGAGCCTCTGCCTCACTCTCTTGATCCTCTGCATCACTCTCTTGAGCCTCAGAATCACTCTCTTGAGCCTCTGCATCACTCTCTTGAGCCTCTGCATCCTCTCATGAGTCTATGCATCATTCTCTTGAGCCTCTGTATCCCTCTCTTGTGCCTCTACATCATTCTCTTGAGCCTCTGCATCACTCTCCTTAGCCTCTGCATCACTCATGTAAGCCTCTGCATCACTCTCTTGAGCCTCTGCATCATTCTCCTAAGCATCTGCATCACTCACTTGAGCCTCTGCATCACTCACTTGAGCCTCTGCATCACTCTCTTAAGCCTCTGCATCACTCTCTTAAGCCTCTGCATCACTCTCTTGAGCCTGTGCATCACTCTCTTGAGCCTGTGCATCACTCTCTTGAGCCTCTGCATTACTCTCTTCAGTCTCTTCATCCCTCTCTTGAGCCTCTGCATCATTCTCATCAGCCTCTGCATCACTCTCTTAAGCCTCTGCATCATTTTCTTCAGCCTCTGCATCACTCTTTTAAGCCTCGGCATCATTCTCCTCAGCCTCTGCATTCCTCTCTTAAGCCTCTGCATCACTCTCTTCAGCCTCTGCATCACTCTCTTCAGCCTCTGCATCCCTCTCTCAAGCCTCTGCATCATTCTTTTCAGCCTCTGCATCCCTCTCTTAAGCCTCTGCATCATTCTCTTCAGCCTTTGCATTCCTCTCTTAAGCCTCTGCATCACTCTCTTGACCCTCTGCATCCCTCTCTTAAGCCTCTGCATCATTCTCTTGAGCCCCTGCATCATTCTCTAGAGCCTCTGCTTCCCTCTCTTAAGCCTCTATATCCCTTTTTTGAGTCTTTGCATCACTTTCTTAAGCCTCTACATCCCTTTCTTGAGCGTCTGCATCACTCTCTTGATCTCCTGAATCCCTCTCATAAGCCTTTGCATCCGTCTCCCGAGCCTTTACATCACTCTCTTAAGCATCTGCATCCCTCTCTTGAGCCTCTGCTTCACTCTCAAGAGCCTTTGCATCCCTTACTTGAGCCTCTGTATCCCTCACTTGAGCCCCTGCATCCCTCTCTTGAGCCTCTGCATCCCTCACTTGAGCCCCTGCATCCCTCTCTGGAGCCTCTGCATCCTTCTCTTAAGCCTCTGCATCACTCTCTTAAGCCTCTGCATCACTCTCGTTAGCATCTGAATCACTGTCTTGAGCCTCTGCATCCCTCTCTTGAACTCTTGCATCCCTCTCATGAGCCTCTGCATCCCTCTCTTGACCCTTTGCGTCACTCTCTCAAGCCTCTGCATCCCTCTCTTGAGCATCTGCATCCCTCACTTGAGCCTCTTTATCCCTCTCTTGAGCCTCTGCATCCCTCTCTTGAGCGTCTGCATCCCTCTCTTGAGCCTCTGCATCCCTCTCTCAAGCCTCTACATCACTCTCGTAAGCCTCTGCATCCCGCTCTTAAGCCTCGGAATCACTCTCTTGAGCCTCTGCATCACTCTCTTGAGCCCCTGCATCCCTCTCATCAGCCTCTGAATCACTCTCTTGAGCCTATGTATCACCCTCTTAAGCCTCTGCGTCACTCTCTTGAGCCTCTGCATCCTTCTCTTGAGCCTCTGCATCACTGTCTTGAGCCTCTGCATTACTCTCTTCAGTCTCTTCATCCCTCTCTTAAGCCTCTGCATCATTCTCTTCAGCCTCTGCATCACTCTCTTAAACCTCTGCATCATTCTCTTCAGCCTCTGCATCACTCTCTTGAGCCTTTTCAACACTCTCCTGAGCCTCTGCATCACTCTGTTAAGCCTCGGCATCATTCTCCTCAGCCTCTGCATCCGTCTCTTAAGCCTCTGCATCACTCTATTCAGCCTCTGCATCACTCTCTTCAGCCTCTGCATCCCTCTCTTAAGCCTCTGCATCATTCTCTTCAGCCTCTGCATCCCTCTCTTAAGCCTCTGCATCATTCTCTTCAGCCTTTGCATTCCTCTCTTAAGCCTCTGCATCACTCTCTTGACCTTCATCCCTCTCTTAGGCCTCTGCATCATTCTCTAGAGCCTCTGCATCCCTCTCTTATGCCTCTATATCATTCTCATGTGCCTCTGCTTCACTCTCTTGAACCTCTGCATCACTCTCTTAAGTCTCTGCATCCCTCTCTTGAGCCTCTGCATCCCTCTCTTAAGCCTCTGCATCACTCTCTTGAGCCTTTGCATCACTCTCTAAAGCCTCTGCATCCCTCTCCTAAGCCTCTGCAACACTCTCTTCAGCCTCTGCATCACTCTTTTAAGCCTCTGCATCCTTCTCTTGATCCTCTGCATCACTCTCTTAAGCATCTGCATCCCTCTCTTGAGCCTCTGCTTCACTCTCAAGAGCCTTTGCATCTCTTACTTGAGCCTCTGCATCCCTCACTTGAGCCCCTGCATCCCTCTCTTGAGCCTCTGCATCCCTCTCTTGAGCCTCTGCATCCCTCTCTTAAGCCTCTGCATCACTCTCTTAAGCCTCTGCATCACACTCGTAAGCATCTGAATCACTCTCTTAGTCTCTGCATCCCTCTGTTGAACTCCTGCATCCCTCTCATGAGCCTCTGCATCCCACTCTCAAGCCTCTACATCACTCTCTTGAGCCTCTGCATGACTCTCATGATCCTCTGCATCACTCTCTTGAGCCTCTGCATCACTCTCTTGAGCATCTACATCACTCTCTTCAGCCTCTGCATTACTCTATTGAGCCTCTTCATCACTCTCCTAAGCCTCTGCATCTCTCTCTTCAGCCTCTGCATCACTCTCTTCAGCCTCTGCCTCCCTCTCTGGAGCCTCAGCATCCCTCTCTTGAACCTCTGCAGCACTCTTTTGAGCCTCTGCATCATTCTCTTGAACCTCTGCATCCCTCTCTTAAGCCTCTGTATCACTCTCTTTAGCCTCTGCATCACTTACTTAAGCCTCTGCATCACTCTCTTGTGCCTCTGCATCACTCTCTTGATCCTCTGCATCCCTCTCTTAAGCCTCTGCATCACTCTCTTAAGCCTCTGCATCACTCTCTCTTTAGCCTCTGCATCACTCTCTTGAGCCTCTGCATCACTCCCTTCAGCCTCTGCATCCCTCTCTTAAGCCTCTACATCATTCTCTTCAGCCTCTGCATCCCTCTCTTAAGCCTCTACATCATTCTCTTGAGCCTCTGCAACACTCTCTTCAGACTCTGCATCACTCTCTTAAGCCTCTGCATCCCTCTCTAGAGCCTCTGAATCCCTCTCTTGAGCCTCTGCATCATTCTCCTCAGCCTCTGCATCCCTGTCTTAAGCCTCTGCATCACTCTCTTGATCCTCTGCATCACTCTCTTCAGCCTCTGCATCCCTCTCATGAGCCTCTGCTTCATTCTGTTGAGCCTCTGCATCCCTATCTTAAGCCTCTGCATCACTCTCTTGAGCCTCCGCATCCCTCTCTTAAGCCTCTGCATCACTCTCTTGAGCCTCTGCATCCCTCTCTTGAACTCCTGCATCCCTCTCATGAGCCTCTGCATCCCTCTATTGAGCCTTTGCATCACTCTCTTAAGCCTTTGCATCCCTCTTGAGCGTCCGCATCACTCTCAAGAGTCTCTGCATCCCTCTCTTAAGCCTCTGCCTCATTCTCTTGAGCCTCTGCATTACTCTCTTGAGCCTCTGCATTACTCTCTTAAGCCTCTGCAGCTCTCTCTTCAGCTTCTGCATCACTCTCTTGAGCGTCTGCATCCCTCTCTTAAGCCTCTGCATCACTCTCTTGAGCCTCTGCATGCCTTTCTTAAGCCTCTGCATCATTCTCTTCAGTCTCTGCATCCCTCTCTTAAGCCTCTGCATCATTCTCTTGAGTCTTTTCATCACTCTCCTGAGCCTCTGCATCACTCTTTTCAGCCTCGGCATCATTCTCCTCAGCCTCTGCATTCCTCTCTTAAGCCTCTGCATCACTCTCTTCAGCCTCTGCATCCCTCTCTCAAGCCTCTGCATCATTCTTTTCAGCCTGTGCATCCCTCTCTTAAGCCTCTGCATCATTCTCTTCAGCCTTTGCATTCCTCTCTTAAGCCTCTGCATCACTCTCTTGACCCTCTGCATCCCTCTCTTAAGCCTCTGCATCATTCTCTTGAGCCCCTGCATCATTCTCTAGAGCCTCTGCTTCCCTCTCTTAAGCCTCTATATCATTCTCATGTGCCTCTGCATCACTCTCTTAAACCTCTGCATCACTCTCGTAAGCCTCTGCATCCCTCTCTTGAGCCTCTGCATCCCTCTCTTAAGCCTCTGCATCACTCTCTTGAGCCTCTGCATCACCCTCTTAAGCCTAAGCATCTCTTTTTTGAGCCTTTGCAACACTTTCTTAAGCGTCTCCATCCCTTTCTTGAGCGTCTGCATCACTCTCTTGAACCTCCTGAATTCCTCTTTAAGCCTTTGCATCCGTCTCCCGAGCCTTTGCATCACTCCTCTTAAGCATCTGCATCCCTCTCTTGAGCCTCTGCTTCACTCTCAAGAGCCTTTGCATCCCTTACTTGAGCCTCTGCATCCCTCACTTGAGCCCCTGCATCCCTCTCTTGAGCCTCTGCATCCCTCTCTTGAGCCTCTGCAATCCCTCTCTTAAGCCTCTGCATCACTCTCTTAAGCCTCTGCATCACTCTCGTAAGCATCTGAATCACTCTCTTTAGTCTCGGCATCCCTCTGTTGAACTCCTGCATCCCTCTCATGAGCCTCTGCATCCCTCTCTTGACCCTTTGCGTCACTCTCTCAAGCCTCTGCATCCCTCTCTTGAGCATCTGCATCCCTCACTTGAGCCTCTTTATCCCTCTCTTGAGCCTCTGCATCCCTCTCTTGAGCGTTTGCATCCCTCTCTTGAGCCTCTGCATCCCACTCTCAAGCCTCTCCATCACTCTCTTGAGCCTCTGCATCACTCTCATGATCCTCTGCATCACTCTCTTGAGCCTCTGCATCACTCTCTTGAGCCTCAACATCACTCTCTTCAGCCTCTGCATTACTCTATTGAGCCTCTTCATCACTCTCTTAAGCCTCTGCATCTCTCTCCTCAGCCTCTGCATCACTCTCTTCAGCCTCTGCATCCCTCTCTGGAGCCTCAGCATCCCTCTCTTGAACCTCTGCAGCACTCTTTTGAGCCTCTGCATCATTCTCTTGAACCTCTGCATCCCTCTCTTTAGCCTCTGCATCACTCACTTAAGCCTCTGCATCACTCTCTTGAGCCTCTGCATCACTCTCTTGATCCTCTGCATCCCTCTCTTAAGCCTCTGCATCACTCTCTTAAGAGTCTGCATCACTCTCTTTAGCCTCTGCATCACTCTCTTGAGCCTCTGCATCACTCTCTTCAGCCTCTGCATCCCTCTCTTGAGCCTCTGCATCATTCTCTTCAGCCTCTGATCACACTCTTGAGCCTCTGCATCACTCTCCTGGGCCTCTGCATCCCTCTCCTTAGCCTCTACCTCACTCTCTTAAGCCTCTGCATCACTCATGTAAGCCTCTGAATCACTCTCTTTAGCCTCTGCATCAATCTCTTGAGCCTCGGCATCACTCTCTTCAGCCAATTCATCCCTCTCTTGATCCTCTGCAACACTCTCTTTAGCCTCTGTATCACTCTCTTAAGCCTCTGAATCCTCTCCTGAGTCCTCTGCATAACTCTCTCGAGCCTCTGCATCACTCTCTTTATCCTCTGCATCTCTCTCGTAAGCCTCTGCATCACTCTCTTAAGCCTCTGCTTCCCCTCTTGATCCTCTGCATCCCTCTCTGGAGCCTCTTAAGCCTCTGCATCACTCTCTAGAGCCTCTGCATCACTCTCTTAAGCCTCTGCTTCCCCTCTTGATCCTCTGCATCACTCTCCTGAGCCTCTGCATCACTCTCTTTATTGTCTGCATCACTCTCTTGAGCCTCTGCACCACTCTCCTAAGCCTCTGCATCACTCTCTTGACCCTCTGCATCACTCTCTTGAGCCTCTGCATCACTCTCTTAAGCCTCTGCCTCCCTCTCTTGATCCTCTGCATCACTCTCTTCAGCCTCTGCATCATTCTCTTGAGCCTCTGCATCACTCTTTTGAACCTCTGCATCACTCTCTTAAGCCTCTGCCTTTCTCTCTTGAGCCTCAGCATCACTCTCTTCAGCGTCTGCATCCCTCTCTGGAGCCTCAGCATCCCTCTCTTGAACCTCTGCAGCACTCTTTTGAGCCTCTGCATCATTCTCTTGAACCTCTGCATCCCTCTCTTAAGCCTCTGTATCACTCTCAAGAGTCTCTGCATCCCTCTCTTAAGCCTCTGCATCATTCTCTTGAGCCTCTGCATTACTCTCTTGAGCCTCTGCATTACTCTCTTAAGCCTCTGCATCTCTCTCTTCAGCCTCTGCATCACTCTCTTGAGCGTCTGCATCCCTCTCTTAAGCCTCTGCATCACTCTCTTGAGCCTCTGCATCCATTTCTTAAGCCTCTGCATCATTCTCTTGAGCCTTTTCATTACTCTCCTGAGCCTCTGCATCACTCTTTTAAGCTCGGCATCATTCTCCTCAGCCTCTGCATTCCTCTCTTAAGCCTCTACATCACTCTCTTGAGCCTCTGCATCACTCTCTTGAGCCCTTGCATCCCTCTCATCAGCCTCTGAATCACTCTCTTGAGCCTATGTATCACCCTCTTAAGCCTCTGCATCACTCTCTTGAGCCTCTGCATCCCTCTCCTTAGCCTCTACCTCACTCTGGTAAGGCTCTGCATCACTCTTGTAAGCCTCTACATCATTCTCTTGAGCCTGTGCATCACTATCTTGAGCCACTGCTTGAGCCTGTGCATCACTCTCTTGAGCCTCTGCATCCCTCTCTTGAGCCTCTGCATCACTCTCTTGAGCCTCTGCATTACTCTCTTCAGTCTCTTCATCCCTCTTTTAAGCCTCTGCATCATTCTCTTCAGCCTGTGCATCACTCTCTTAAACCTCTGCATCATTCTCTTCAGCCTCTGCATCACTCTCTTGAGCCTTTTCAACACTCTCCTGAGCCTCTGCATCACTCTGTTAAGCCTCGGCATCATTCTCCTCAGCCTCTGCATCCCTCTCTTAAGCCTCTGCATCACTCTCTTCAGCCTCTGCATCACTCTCTTCTGCCTCTGCATCCCTCTCTTAAGCCTCTGCATCATTCTCTTCAGCCTCTGCATCCCTCTCTTAAGCCTCTGCATCATTCTCTTCAGCCTTTGCATTCCTCTCTTAAGCCTCTGCATCACTCTCTAGAGCCTCTGCATCACTCTCTTCAGCTTCTGCATCACTCTCTTAAGCCATCTGATTCCCTCTCTTGATCCTCTGCATCACTCTCTTGAGCCTCTGCATCTCACTCTTGAGCCTCTGCATCTCTCTCTTGAGCCTTTGCATCACCCTCTTAAGCCTCTGCATCCCTTTTTTGAGCCTTTGCATCACTTTCTTAAGCCTCTGCATCCCTTTCATGAGCGTCTGCATCACTCTCTTGAACTCCTGAATCCCTCTCATAAGCCTTTGCATCCCTCTCCCGAGCCTTTGCATCACTCTCTTAAGCATCTGCATCCCTCTCTTGAGCCTCTGCTTCACTCTCAAGAGCCTCTGCATCCCTTACTTGAGCCTCTGCATCCCTCACTTGAGCCCCTGCATCCCTCTCTGGAGCCTCTGCATCCTTCTCTTAAGCCTCTGCATCACTCTCTTAAGCCTCTGCATCACTCTCCTAAGCATCTGAATCACTGTCTTGAGCCTCTGCATCCCTCTCTTGAACTCCTGCATCCCTCTCATGAGCCTCTGCATCCCTCTCTTGACCCTTTGCGTCACTCTCTCAAGCCTCTGCATCCTCTCTTGAGCATCTGCATCCCTCACTTGAGCCTCTTTATCCCTCTCTTGAGCCTCTGCATCCCTCTCTTGAGCGTCTGCATCCCTCTCTTGAGCCTCTGCATCCCTCTCTCAAGCCTCTACATCACTCTCGTAAGCCTCTGCATCACGCTCTTAAGCCTCGGAATCACTCTCTTGAGCCTCTGCATCACTCTCTTGAGCCCCTGCATCCCTCTCATCAGCCTCTGAATCACTCTCTTGAGCCTATGTATCACCCTCTTAAGCCTTTGCATCACTCTCTTGAGCCTCTGCATCCCTCTCTTGAGCCTCTGCATCACTCTCTTGAGCCTCTGCATTACTCTCTTCAGTCTCTTCATCCCTCTCTTAAGCCTCTGCATCATTCTCTTCAGCCTCTGCATCACTCTCTTAAACCTCTGCATCATTCTCTTCAGCCTCTGCATCACTCTCTTGAGCCTTTTCAACACTCTCCTGAGCCTCTGCATCACTCTGTTAAGCCTCGGCATCATTCTCCTCAGCCTCTGCATCCGTCTCTTAAGCCTCTGCATCACTCTCTTCAGCCTCTGCATCACTCTCTTCAGCCTTTGCATTCCTCTCTTAAGCCTCTGCATCACTCTCTTGACCTTCATCCCTCTCTTAGGCCTCTGCATCATTCTCTAGAGCCTCTGCATCCCTCTCTTATGCCTCTATATCATTCTCATGTGCCTCTGCTTCACTCTCTTGAACCTCTGCATCACTCTCTTAAGTCTCTGCATCCCTCTCTTGAGCCTCTGCATCCCTCTCTTAAGCCTCTGCATCACTCTCTTGAGCCTTTGCATCACTCTTTAAAGCCTCTGCATCCCTCTTTTAAGCCTCTGCATCCTTCTCATGATCCTCTGCATCACTCTCTTGAGCCTCTGCATCACTCTCTTGAGCCTCTACATCCCTCTCCTGAGCCTCTGCATCCCTCTCTTAAGCCTCTGCATCACTCTCGTGAGCCTTTGCATCACTCTCATAAGCCTCTGCATCCTTCTCTTGATCCTCTGCCTCACTCTCTTGAGCCTCTGCATCACTCTCTTGAGCCTCTACATCCCTCTCCTGAGCCTCTGCATCACTCTCTTAAGCCTCTGCAACACACTATTCAGCCACTGCATCACTCTGTTAAGCCTCTGCAACACACTATTCAGCCTCTGCATCACTCTCTTGAGGCCTCTGCATCACTCTCGTAAGCTTCTGAATAACTCTTTTGAGCCTCTGCATCACTCTCTCGAGCCTCTGCATCACTTTCTTGATCTTCTGCATCACTCTCTTGAGCCTCTGCATCACTCTCTAGAGCCTCTGCATCACTCTCTTCAGCTTCTGCATCACTCTCTTAAGCCTCTGATTCCCTCTCTTGATCCTCTGCATCACTCTCCTGAGCCTCTGCATCCCTCTCTTGAGCCTCTGCATCTCTCTCTTGAGCCTCTGCATCTCTCTCTTGAGCCTCTGCATCACCCTCTTAAGCCTCTGCATCCCTTTTTTGAGCCTTTGCATCACTTTCTTAAGCCTCTGCATCCCTTTCTTGAGCGTCTGCATCCCTCTCTTGAACTCCTGCATCCCTCTCATGAGCCTCTGCATCCCTCTCTTGACCCTTTGCGTCACTCTCTCAAGCCTCTGCATCCCTCTCTTTAGCATCTGCATCCCTCACTTGAGCCTCTTTATCCCTCTCTTGAGCCTCTGCATCCCTCTCTTGAGCATCTGCATCCCTCTCTTGAGCCTCTGCATCACTCTCTTGAGCCTCTGCATTACTCTCTTCAGTCTCTTCATCCCTCTTTTAAGCCTCTGCATCATTCTCTTCAGCCTCTGCATCACTCTCTTAAACCTCTGCATCATTCTCTTCAGCCTCTGCATCACTCTCTTGAGCCTTTTCAACACTCTCCTGAGCCTCTGCATCACTCTGTTAAGCCTCGGCATCATTCTCCTCAGCCTCTGCATCCCTCTCTTAAGCCTCTGCATTACTCTCTTCAGCCTCTGCATCACTCTCTTCAGCCTCTGCATCCCTCTCTTAAGCCTCTGCATCATTCTCTTCAGCCTCTGCATCCCTCTCTTAAGCCTCTGCATCATTCTCTTCAGCCTTTGCATTCCTCTCTTAAGCCTCTGCATCACTCTCTAGAGCCTCTGCATCACTCTCTTCAGCTTCTGCATCACTCTCTTAAGCCATCTGATTCCCTCTCTTGATCCTCTGCATCATTCTCCTGAGCCTCTGCATCCCTCTCTTGGGCCTCTGCATCTTACTCTTGAGCCTCTGCATCTCTCTCTTGAGCCTCTGCATCACCCTCTTAAGCCTCTGCATCCCTTTTTTGAGCCTTTGCATCACTTTCTTAAGCCTCTGCATCCCTTTCATGAGCGTCTGCATCACTCTCTTGAACTCCTGAATCCCTCTCATAAGCCTTTGCATCCCTCTCCCGAGCCTTTGCATCACTCTCTTAAGCATCTGCATCCCTCTCTTGAGCCTCTGATTCACTCTCAAGAGCCTCTGCATCCCTTACTTGAGCCTCTGCATCCCTCACTTGAGCCCCTGCATCCCTCTCTGGAGCCTCTGCATCCTTCTCTTAAGCCTCTGCATCACTCTCTTAAGCCTCTGCATCACTCTCCTAAGCATCTGAATCACTGTCTTGAGCCTCTGCATCCCTCTCTTGAACTCCTGCATCCCTCTCATGAGCCTCTGCATCCCTCTCTTGACCCTTTGCGTCACTCTCTCAAGCCTCTGCATCCCTCTCTTGAGCATCTGCATCCCTCACTTGAGCCTCTTTATCCCTCTCTTGAGCCTCTGCATCCCTCTCTTGAGCGTCTGCATCCCTCTCTTGAGCCTCTGCATCCCTCTCTCAAGCCTCTACATCACTCTCGTAAGCCTCTGCATCACGCTCTTAAGCCTCGGAATCACTCTCTTGAGCCTCTGCATCACTCTCTTGAGCCCCTGCATCCCTCTCATCAGCCTCTGAATCACTCTCTTGAGCCTATGTATCACCCTCTTAAGCCTTTGCATCACTCTCTTGAGCCTCTGCATCCCTCTCTTGAGCCTCTGCATCACTCTCTTGAGCCTCTGCATTACTCTCTTCAGTCTCTTCATCCCTCTCTTAAGCCTCTGCATCATTCTCTTCAGCCTCTGCATCACTCTCTTAAACCTCTGCATCATTCTCTTCAGCCTCTGCATCACTCTCTTGAGCCTTTTCAACACTCTCCTGAGCCTCTGCATCACTCTGTTAAGCCTCGGCATCATTCTCCTCAGCCTCTGCATCCGTCTCTTAAGCCTCTGCATCACTCTCTTCAGCCTCTGCATCACTCTCTTCAGCCTTTGCATTCCTCTCTTAAGCCTCTGCATCACTCTCTTGACCTTCATCCCTCTCTTAGGCCTCTGCATCATTCTCTAGAGCCTCTGCATCCCTCTCTTATGCCTCTATATCATTCTCATGTGCCTCTGCTTCAGTCTCTTGAACCTCTGCATTACTCTCTTAAGTCTCTGCATCCCTCTCTTGAGCCTCTGCATCCCTCTCTTAAGCCTCTGCATCACTCTCTTGAGCCTTTGCATCACTCTCTAAAGCCTCTGCATCCCTCTCCTAAGCCTCTGCAACACTCTCTTCAGCCTCTGCATCACTCTTTTAAGCCTCTGCATCCTTCTCTTGATCCTCTGCATCACTCTCTTGAGCCTCTGCATCACTCTCTTGAGCCTCTACATCCCTCTCCTGAGCCTCTGCATCCCTCTCTTAAGCCTCTGCATCACTCTCGTGAGCCTTTGCATCACTCTCATAAGCCTCTGCATCCTTCTCTTGATCCTCTGCCTCACTCTCTTGAGCCTCTGCATCACTCTCTTGAGCCTCTACATCCCTCTCCTGAGCCTCTGCATCACTCTCTTAAGCCTCTGCAACACACTATTCAGCCACTGCATCACTCTGTTAAGCCTCTGCAACACACTATTCAGCCTCTGCATCACTCTCTTGAGGCCTCTGCATCACTCTCGTAAGCTTCTGAATAACTCTTTTGAGCCTCTGCATCACTCTCTCGAGCCTCTGCATCACTTTCTTGATCTTCTGCATCACTCTCTTGAGCCTCTGCATCACTCTCTAGAGCCTCTGCATCACTCTCTTCAGCTTCTGCATCACTCTCTTAAGCCTCTGATTCCCTCTCTAGATCCTCTGCATCACTCTCCTGAGCCTCTGCATCCCTCTCTTGAGCCTCTGCATCTCTCTCTTGAGCCTCTGCATCTCTCTCTTGAGCCTCTGCATCACCCTCTTAAGCCTCTGCATCCCTTTTTTGAGCCTTTGCATCACTTTCTTAAGCCTCTGCATCCCTTTCTTGAGCGTCTGCATCCCTCTCTTGAACTCCTGCATCCCTCTCATGAGCCTCTGCATCCCTCTCTTGACCCTTTGCGTCACTCTCTCAAGCCTCTGCATCCCTCTCTTGAGCATCTGCATCCCTCACTTGAGCCTCTTTATCCCTCTCTTGAGCCTCTGCATCCCTCTCTTGAGCGTCTGCATCCCTCTCTTGAGCCTCTGCATCCCTCTCTCAAGCCTCTACATCACTCTCGTAAGCCTCTGCATCACGCTCTTAAGCCTCGGAATCACTCTCTTGAGCCTCTGCATCACTCTCTTGAGCCCCTGCATCCCTCTCATCAGCCTCTGAATCACTCTCTTGAGCCTATGTATCACCCTCCTAAGCCTCTGCATCACTCTCTTGAGCCTCTGCATCCCTCTCTTGAGCCTCTGCATCACTCTCTTGAGCCTCTGCATTACTCTCTTCAGTCTCTTCATCCCTCTCTTAAGCCTCTGCATCATTCTCTTCAGCCTCTGCATCACTCTCTTAAACCTCTGCATCATTCTCTTCAGCCTCTGCATCACTCTCTTGAGCCTTTTCAACACTCTCCTGAGCCTCTGCAACACTCTGTTAAGCCTCGGCATCATTCTCCTCAGCCTCTGCATCCGTCTCTTAAGCCTCTGCATCACTCTCTTCAGCCTCTGCATCACTCTCTTCAGCCTTTGCATTCCTCTCTTAAGCCTCTGCATCACTCTCTTGACCTTCATCCCTCTCTTAGGCCTCTGCATCATTCTCTAGAGCCTCTGCATCCCTCTCTTATGCCTCTATATCATTCTCATGTGCCTCTGCTTCACTCTCTTGAACCTCTGCATCACTCTCTTAAGTCTCTGCATCCCTCTCTTGAGCCTCTGCATCCCTCTCTTAAGCCTCTGCATCACTCTCTTGAGCCTTTGCATCACTCTCTAAAGCCTCTGCGTCCCTCTCCTAAGCCTCTGCAACACTCTCTTCAGCCTCTGCATCACTCTTTTAAGCCTCTGCATCCTTCTCTTGATCCTCTGCATCACTCTCTTGAGCCTCTGCATCACTCTCTTGAGCCTCTACATCCCTCTCCTGAGCCTCTGCATCCGTCTCTTAAGCCTCTGCATCACTCTCGTGAGCCTTTGCATCACTCTCATAAGCCTCTGCATCCTTCTCTTGATCCTCTGTCTCACTCTCTTGAGCCTCTGCATCACTCTCTTGAGCCTCTACATCCCTCTCCTGAGCCTCTGCATCACTCTCTTAAGCCTCTGCAACACACTATTCAGCCACTGCATCACTCTGTTAAGCCTCTGCAACACACTATTCAGCCTCTGCATCACTCTCTTGAGGCCTCTGCATCACTCTCGTAAGCTTCTGAATAACTCTTTTGAGCCTCTGCATCACTCTCTCGAGCCTCTGCATCACTTTCTTGATCTTCTGCATCACTCTCTTGAGCCTCTGCATCACTCTCTAGAGCCTCTGCATCACTCTCTTCAGCTTCTGCATCACTCTCTTAAGCCTCTGATTCCCTCTCTTGATCCTCTGCATCACTCTCCTGAGCCTCTGCATCCCTCTCTTGAGCCTCTGCATCCCTCTCTTGAGCCTCTGCATCTCTCTCTTGAGCCTCTGCATCTCTCTCTTGAGCCTCTGCATCACCCTCTTAAGCCTCTGCATCCCTTTTTTGAGCCTTTGCATCACTTTCTTAAGCCTCTGCATCCCTTTCTTGAGCGTCTGCATCCCTCTCTTGAACTCCTGCATCCCTCTCATGAGCCTCTGCATCATTCTCTTGACCCTTTGCGTCACTCTCTCAAGCCTCTGCATCCCTCTCTTGAGCATCTGCATCCCTCACTTGAGCCTCTTTATCCCTCTCTTGAACTTCTGCATCCCTCTCTTGAGCCTCTTCATCCCTCTCTTGAGCGTTTGCATCCCTCTCTTGAGCCTCTGCATCCCTCTCTCAAGCCTCTACATCACTCTCTTAAGCCTCTGCATCACGCTCTTAAGCCTCAGAATCACTCTCTTGAGCCTCTGCATCACTCTCTTGAGCCCCTGCATCCCTCTCTTCAGCCTCTGCATCACTCTCTTGAGCCTATGCATCACCCTCGTAAGCCTCTGCATTACTCTCTTGAGCCTCTGCATCCCTCTCCTTAGCCTCTACCTCACTCTCTTAAGCCTCTGCATCACTCTTGTAATCCTCTGAATCACTCTCTTGAGCCTCTGCATCCCTCTCTCGAGCCTCTGCATCACTCTCTTCAGCCAATTCATCCCTCTCTTGATCCTCTGCAACACTCTCTTCAGCCTCTGAATCCCTCTCTTGAGGCCTCTGTATAACTCTCTCGAGCCTCTGCATCACTCTCTTTATCGTCTGCATCTCTCTCGTAAGCCTCTGAATCACTCACTTGAGCCTCTGCATCCCTCTCTCGAGCCTCTGCATCCCTCTCATAAGCCTCTGCATCACTCTCTTAAGCCTATGCTTTCCCTCTTTATCCTCTGCATCACTCTCTTGAGCCTCTGCATCACTCTCTTTATTGGCTGCATCACTTTCTTGAGCCTCTGCATCACTCTCTTAAGCCTCTGCATCACTCTCTTCATCCTCTGCATCACTCTCTTGAGCCTCTGCATCACTCTCTTAAGCCTCTGCCTCCCTCTCTTGATCCTCTCCATCACTCTCTTGAGCCTCTGCATCATTCTTTTGAGCCTCTGCATCCCTCTCTTAAGCCTCTACATCATTCTCTTGAGCCTCTGCATCACTCTCTTGAGCCTCTGCATCACTCTCTTAAGCCTCTGCCTTTCTCTCTTGAGCCTCAGCATCACTCTCTAGAGCCTTTGCATCCCTCTCTGAAGCCTCAGCATCCCTATCGTGAACCTTTTGCAGCACTCTCTTGAGCCTCTGCATCATTCTCTTGAGCCTCTGCATCCCTCTCTTAATCCTCTGCATCACTCTCTTGAGCCTCTGCATCCGTCTATTAAGCCTCTGCATCACTCTCTTGAGCCTCTGCATCCCACTCTTGAGCCTCTGCATCACTCTCTTAAGCCTCTGCAACACTCTCTTCAGCCTCTGCATCACTCTCTTAATCCTCTGCATCACTCTCTTTGGCCTCAGCATCACTCTCTTAAGCCTCTGCTTCCCTCTCTTGATCCTCTGCATCACTCTCGTGAGACTCTGCATCACTCTCACGATCCTCTGCATCACTCTCTTGAGCCTCTGCATCACTCTCTTGAGCCTCTACATCACTCTCGTCAGCCTCTGCATTACTCTATTGAGCCTCTTCATCACTCTCTTAAGCCTCTGCATCAATCTCTAGAGCCTCTGAATCCATCTCTTGAGCCTCTGCATCATTCTCCTCAGCCTCTGCATCCCTCTCTTAAGCCTCTGCATCACTCTCTTGAGCTTCTGCATCACTCTCTTCAGCCTCTGCATCACTCTCTTGAGCCTCTGCATCCCTCTCTGGAGCCTCAGCATCCCTATCTTGAGCCTCTGCTTCATTCTCTTGAGCCTCTGCATCCCTCTCTTAAGCCTCTGCATCACTCTCTTGAGCCTCCGCATCCCTCTCTTAAGCCTCTGCATCACTCTCTTGAGCCTCTGCATCCCTGTCTTGAACTCCTGCATCCCTCTCATGAGCCTCTGCATCCCTCTATTGAGCCTTTGCATCACTCTCTTAAGCCTTTGCATCCCTCTTGAGCCTCTGCATCACTCTCAAGAGTCTCTGCATCCCTCTCTTAAGCCTCTGCATCATTCTCTTGAGTCTCTGCATTACTCTCTTGAGCCTTTGCATTACTCTCTTGAGCCTCTGCATCCCTCTCTTGAGCCTCAACATCCCTCTCTTTAGCCTCTGCATCATTCTCTTGAGCCTCTGCATCCCTCTCTTAAGCCTCTGCATCATTCTCTTGAGCCTCTGCATCCCTCTCTTAAGCCTCTGCATCACTCTCTTGAGCCTCTGCATCCATCTCTTGAACTCCTGCATCCCTCTCATGAGCCTCTGCATCCCTCTATTGAGCCTTTGCGTCACTCTCTTAAGCCTTTGCATCCTTCTTGAGGCTCTGCATCACTGTCAAGAGTCTCTGCATTCCTCTCTTGAGCCTCTGCATCCCTCTCTTGAGCTCCTGCATCCCTCTTTTGAGCTGCATCACTCTCTAGAGCCTCTGCATCACTTTCTTGAGCCTCAGAATCACTCTCTTGAGCCTCTGCATCACTCTCTTGAGCCTCTGCATCCCTCTCATGAGTCCATGCATCATTCTCTTGAGCCTCTGTATCCCTCTCTTGAGCCTCTACATCATTCTCTTGAGCCTCTGCATCACTCTCTTGAGCCTCTGCATCCCTCTCTTGAGCCTCTGCATCATTCTCCTAAGCATCTGCATCACTCTCTTGAGCCTCTGCATCACTCACTTGAGCCTTTGCACCCCTCTCTTAAGGCTCTGCATCACTCTCTTAAGCCTCTGCATCACTCTCTTGAGCCTGTGCATCACTCTCTTGAGCCTCTGCATCACTCTCTTAAGCCTCTGCCTTTCTCTCTTGAGCCTCAGCATCACTCTCTTGAGCCTCTGCATCCCTCTCTGGAGCCTCAGCATCCCTCTCTTGAACCATTTGCAGCACTCTCTTGAGCCTCTGCATCATTCTCTTGAGCCTCTGCATCCCTCTCTTAAGCCTATGCATCACTCTCTTGAGCCTCTGCATCACTCTCATGATCCTCTGCATCACTCTCTTGAGCCTCTGCATCACTATCTTGTGCCTCTACATCACTCTCTTGAGCCTCTGCATCCCTCTCTGGGGCCTCAGCATCCCTCTCTTGAACCTCTGCAGCACTCTTTTGAGCCTCTGCATCATTCTCCTGAACCTCTGCATCCCTCTCTTAAGCCTCTGTATCTCTCTCTGGAGCCTTTGCATCACTCACTTAAGCCTCTGCATCACTCTCTTCAGCCTCTGCATCACTCTCTTGAGTCTCTACATCCCTCTCTTAAGCCTCTGCATCACTCTCTTAAGCCTCTGCATCACTCTCTTTAGCCTCTGCATCACTCTCTTGAGCCTCTGCATCACTCTCTTGAGCCTCTGCAACCCTCTCTTGTGCCTCTGCATCACTCGTGCCTCGGAGCCCTCGTAGCCTGGTGGATAGCGCACAGGACTCGTAATTCTGTGGCGCGAGTTCGATTCCCGCACGAGGCAGAAACAAATGGGCAAAGTTTCTTTCACCCTGAATTCCCCTGTTACCTAGCAGTAAATAGGTACCTGGGTGTTAGTCAGCTGTCACGGGCTGCTTCCTGGGGGTGGAGGCCTGGTCGAGGACAGGGCCGCGGAGACACTAAAGCCCCGAAATCATCTCAAGATAAACTCAAGATAACCACTCTCTTGAGCCTATGCATCACTCTCGTGAGCCTCTGCATCACTGTCTTCAGCCTCTGCATCCCTCTCTTGAGCCCATGCATCATTCTCCTAAGCCTCTCTATCCCTCACTTGAGCCTCAGCATCCCTCTCTTAAGCCTCTGCATCCCCTGTCTTGAGCCTCTGTATCACTCTCTTGAGTCTCTTCATACCTCTCTTAAGCCTCTGCACCATTCTCTTCAGCCTTTGCATCACTCTCTTAAGCCTCTGCATCATTTTCTTCAGCCTCTGCATCTCACTCTTGAGCCTCTGCATCACTCTCCTGAGCCTCTGCATCACTCTCTTCAGCCTATGCATCCCTCTCTTAAGCCTCTACATCATTCTCTTCAGCCTCTGCATCCCTCTCTTAAGCCTCTACATCCCTCTCTTGAGCCTTTGCATCACTCTCTTCAGCCAATTCATCCCTCTCTTGATCCTCTGCAACACTCTCTTCAGCATCTGTATCACTCTCTTAAGCCTCTGAATCCCTCTCTTGAGGCCTCTGCATAACTCTCTCGAGCCTCTGCATCACTCTCTTTATCCTCTGCATCTCTCTCGTAAGCCTCTGAATCACTCTCTTGAGCCTCTGCATCCCTCTCTTGAGCCTCTGCATCCCTCTCTTAAGCCTCTGCATCACTCTCATAAGCCTCAGCATCACTCTGTATAGCCTCTGCATCACTCTCTTAAGCCTCTGCTTCCCCTCTTGATCCTCTGCATCACTCTCTTGAGCCTCTGCATCACTCTCTTTATTGTCTGCATCACTCTCTTGAGCCTTTTCATCACTCTCTTAAGCCTCTGCCTCCCTCTCTTGAGCCTCTGCATCACTCTCTTGAGCCTCTGCATCATTCTCTTGAACCTCTGCATCCCTCTCTTAAGCATCTACATCATTCTTTTGAGCCTCTGCATCGCTCTCTTGAGCCTCTGCATCACTCTCTTAAGCCTCTGCCTTTCTCTCTTGAGCCTCAGCATCACTCTCTAGGGCCTTTGCATCCCTCTCTGGAGCCTCAGCATCCCTCTCTTGAACCTTTTGCAGCACTCTCTTGAGCCTCTACATCATTCTCTTGAGCCTCTGAATCCATCTCTTAAGCCTCTGCATCACTCTCTTGAGCCTCTGCATCCGTCTATTAAGCCTCTGCATCACTCTGTTGAGTCTCAGCATCCCAATCTAGAGCCTCTGCATCACTCTCTTAAGCCTCTGCAACACTCTCTTCAGCCTCTGCATCAATCTTTATGCCTCTGCATCACTCTCTTTGGCCTCTGCATCACTCTCTTAAGCCCTTCTTCCCTCTCTTGATCCTCTGCATCACTCTCTTGAGCCTCTGCATCACTCTCATGATCCTCTGCATCACTCTCTTGAGCCTCTGCATCACTCTCTTGAGCCTCTACATCACTCTCTTCAGCCTCTGCATTACTCTCTTGAGCCTCTTCATCACTCTCTTAAGCCTCTGCATCTCTCTCTTCAGCCTCTGCATCACTCTCTTCAGCCTCTGCATCACTCTCTTCAGCCTCTGCATCCCTCTCTGGAGCCTCAGCATCCCTCTCTTGAACCTCTGCAGCACTCTTTTGAGCCTCTGCATCATTCTCTTGAACCTATGCATCCCTCTCTTAAGCCTCTGTATCACTCTCTGGAGCCTCTGCATCCCTCTCTTAAACTTCTGCATCACTCACATAAGCCTCTGCATCACTCTCTTGAGCCTCTGCATCACTCTCTTGAGCCTCTGCATCCCTCTCTTAAGCCTCTGCATCACACTCTTAAGCCTCTGCATCACTCTCTTTAGCCTCTGCATCACTCTCTTGAGCCTCTGCATCACTCTCTTCAGCCTCTTCATCCCTCTCTTGAGCCTCTGCATCACTCTCTTGAGCATATGCATCACTCTCTTGAGCCTCTGCATCACTCTCTTCAGCCTCTGCATCCCTCTCTTGAGCCTCTGCATCATTCTCCTAAGCCTCTCCTACCCTAACTTGAGCCTCAGCATCCCTCTCATGAGAATCTGCATCCCTCTCTTGAGCCTTTACATCACTCTCTTAAGCCTCTGCATCCCTCTCTTGAGCCTCTGCATCACTCTTTTGAGTCTCTGCATCCCTCCCTTAAGCCTCTGCATCCCCTGTCTTGAGCCTCTCTATCACTCTCTTGAGCCTCTGCATCCCTCTCTTTAGCCTCTGCATCACTCTCTTGAGCCTCTGCATCCGTCTATTAAGCCTCTGCATCACTCTCTTGAGCCTCTGCATCCCACTCTTGAGCCTCTGCATCACTGTCTTAAGCCTCCGCAACACTCTCTTCAGCCTCTGCATCACTCTCTTAAGCCTCTGCATCACTCTCTTTGGCCTCTTCATCACTCTCTTGAGCCTCTACATCACTCTCTTCAGCCTCTGCATTACTCTCTTGAGCCTCTTCATCACTCTCTTGAGCCTATGCATCACTCTCTTGAGCCTCTGCATCACTCTCTGGAGCCTCTGCATCCCTCTCTTCAGCCTCTGCATCATTCTCCTAAGCCTCTCCATCCCTAACCTGAGCCTCAGCATCCCTCTCATGAGCCTCTGCATCCCTCTCTTGAGCCTTTGCATCACTCTCTTAAGCCTCTGCATCCCTCTCTTGAGCCTCTGCATCACTCTTTTGAGTCTCTGCATCCCTCCTTTAAGCCTCTGCATCCCCTGCCTTGAGCCTCTGTATCAATCTCTTGAGTCTCTTCATCCCTCTCTTAAGCCTCTGCATCATTCTCTTCAGCCTCTGCATCACTCTCTTAAGCCTCTGAATCATTCTCTTCAGCCTCTGATCACAATCTTGAGCCTCTGCATCACTCTACTGAACCTCTACATCATTCTCTTCAGCCTCTGCATCCCTCTCTTAAGTCTCTACATCATTCTCTTGTGCCTCTGCATCACTCTCTTGAGCCTCTGCATAACTCTCTTGAGTCTCTGCATCACTCTCTTGAGCCTCTGCATCCCTCTCTTGAGCCTTTGCAACACTCTCTTCAGATTCTGCATCACTCTCTTAAGCCTCTGCATCCCTTTCTAGAGCACCTGAATCCCCTCTCCTGAGCCTCTGCATCATTCTCCTCAGCCTCTGCATCCCTCTCTTAAGCCTCTGCATCCCTCTCTTGAGCCTCTGCATCACTCTCTTGAGCCTCTGCATTCCTCTCTTGAACTCCTGCATCCCTCTCATGAGCCTCTGCATCCCTCTATTGGGCCTTTGCATCACTCTCTTAAGCCTTTGCTTCCCTCTTGAGCCTCTGCATCACTCTCATGAGTCTCTGCATCCCTCTCTTAAGCCTCTGCATCATTCTCTTGAGCCTCTGCATTACTCTCTTGAGCCTCTGCATCACTCTCTTATGCCTCTGCGTCTCTCTCTTCAGCCTCTTCATCACTCTCTTAAGCCTCTGCATCTCTCTCTTCAGCCTCTGCATCACTCTCTTCAGCCTCTGCATCCCTCTCTTGAGCCTCAGCATCCCTCGCTTGAGCCTCTGCATCATTCTCTTGGGCCTCTGCACCCCTCTCTTGAGCCTCTGCATCACTCTCTTAAGCCTCTGCCTTTCTCTCTTGAGCCTCAGCATCACTCTCTAGGGCCTTTGCATCCCTCTCTGGAGCCTCAGCATCCCTCTCTTGAACCTTTTGCAGCACTCTCTTGAGCCTCTACATCATTCTCTTGAGCCTCTGCATCCATCTCTTAAGCCTCTGCATCACTCTCTTGAGCCTCTGCATCCGTCTATTAAGCCTCTGCATCACTCTGTTGAGTCTCAGCATCCCAATCTAGAGCCTCTGCATCACTCTCTTAAGCCTCTGCAACACTCTCTTCAGCCTCTGCATCAATCTTTATGCCTCTGCATCACTCTCTTTGGCCTCTGCATCACTCTCTTAAGCCCTTCTTCCCTCTCTTGATCCTCTGCATCACTCTCTTGAGCCTCTGCATCACTCTCATGATCCTCTGCATCACTCTCTTGAGCCTCTGCATCACTCTCTTGAGCCTCTACATCACTCTCTTCAGCCTCTGCATTACTCTCTTGAGCCTCTTCATCACTCTCTTAAGCCTCTGCATCTCTCTCTTCAGCCTCTGCATCACTCTCTTCAGCCTCTGCATCACTCTCTTCAGCCTCTGCATCCCTCTCTGGAGCCTCAGCATCCCTCTCTTGAACCTCTGCAGCACTCTTTTGAGCCTCTGCATCATTCTCTTGAACCTATGCATCCCTCTCTTAAGCCTCTGTATCACTCTCTGGAGCCTCTGCATCCCTCTCTTAAACTTCTGCATCACTCACATAAGCCTCTGCATCACTCTCTTGAGCCTCTGCATCACTCTCTTGAGCCTCTGCATCCCTCTCTTAAGCCTCTGCATCACACTCTTAAGCCTCTGCATCACTCTCTTTAGCCTCTGCATCACTCTCTTGAGCCTCTGCATCACTCTCTTCAGCCTCTTCATCCCTCTCTTGAGCCTCTGCATCACTCTCTTGAGCATATGCATCACTCTCTTGAGCCTCTGCATCACTCTCTTCAGCCTCTGCATCCCTCTCTTGAGCCTCTGCATCATTCTCCTAAGCCTCTCCTACCCTAACTTGAGCCTCAGCATCCCTCTCATGAGAATCTGCATCCCTCTCTTGAGCCTTTACATCACTCTCTTAAGCCTCTGCATCCCTCTCTTGAGCCTCTGCATCACTCTTTTGAGTCTCTGCATCCCTCCATTAAGCCTCTGCATCCCCTGTCTTGAGCCTCTCTATCACTCTCTTGAGCCTCTGCATCCCTCTCTTTAGCCTCTGCATCACTCTCTTGAGCCTCTGCATCCGTCTATTAAGCCTCTGCATCACTCTCTTGAGCCTCTGCATCCCACTCTTGAGCCTCTGCATCACTGTCTTAAGCCTCCGCAACACTCTCTTCAGCCTCTGCATCACTCTCTTAAGCCTCTGCATCACTCTCTTTGGCCTCTTCATCACTCTCTTGAGCCTCTACATCACTCTCTTCAGCCTCTGCATTACTCTCTTGAGCCTCTTCATCACTCTCTTGAGCCTATGCATCACTCTCTTGAGCCTCTGCATCACTCTCTGGAGCCTCTGCATCCCTCTCTTCAGCCTCTGCATCATTCTCCTAAGCCTCTCCATCCCTAACCTGAGCCTCAGCATCCCTCTCATGAGCCTCTGCATCCCTCTCTTGAGCCTTTGCATCACTCTCTTAAGCCTCTGCATCCCTCTCTTGAGCCTCTGCATCACTCTTTTGAGTCTCTGCATCCCTCCTTTAAGCCTCTGCATCCCCTGCCTTGAGCCTCTGTATCAATCTCTTGAGTCTCTTCATCCCTCTCTTAAGCCTCTGCATCATTCTCTTCAGCCTCTGCATCACTCTCTTAAGCCTCTGAATCATTCTCTTCAGCCTCTGATCACAATCTTGAGCCTCTGCATCACTCTACTGAACCTCTACATCATTCTCTTCAGCCTCTGCATCCCTCTCTTAAGTCTCTACATCATTCTCTTGTGCCTCTGCATCACTCTCTTGAGCCTCTGCATAACTCTCTTGAGTCTCTGCATCACTCTCTTGAGCCTCTGCATCCCTCTCTTGAGCCTTTGCAACACTCTCTTCAGATTCTGCATCACTCTCTTAAGCCTCTGCATCCCTTTCTAGAGCACCTGAATCCCCTCTCCTGAGCCTCTGCATCATTCTCCTCAGCCTCTGCATCCCTCTCTTAAGCCTCTGCATCCCTCTCTTGAGCCTCTGCATCACTCTCTTGAGCCTCTGCATTCCTCTCTTGAACTCCTGCATCCCTCTCATGAGCCTCTGCATCCCTCTATTGGGCCTTTGCATCACTCTCTTAAGCCTTTGCTTCCCTCTTGAGCCTCTGCATCACTCTCATGAGTCTCTGCATCCCTCTCTTAAGCCTCTGCATCATTCTCTTGAGCCTCTGCATTACTCTCTTGAGCCTCTGCATCACTCTCTTATGCCTCTGCGTCTCTCTCTTCAGCCTCTTCATCACTCTCTTAAGCCTCTGCATCTCTCTCTTCAGCCTCTGCATCACTCTCTTCAGCCTCTGCATCCCTCTCTTGAGCCTCAGCATCCCTCGCTTGAGCCTCTGCATCATTCTCTTGGGCCTCTGCACCCCTCTCTTGAGCCTCTGCATCACTCTCTTGAGCCTCTGGCTCCCTCTCCTAAGCCTCTGCATCACTCTCTTAAGCCTCTGCATCACTCTCTAGAGCCTCTGCATCACTCTGTTAAGCCTCTGCTTCCCCTCTTGATCCTCTGCATCACTCTTTTGAGCCTCTGCATCACTCTCTTTATTGTCTGCATCACTCTCTTGAGCCTCTGCATCACTCTCTTAAACCTCTGCCTCCCTCTCTTGATCCTCTGCATCACTCTCTTGAGCCTCTGCATCATTCTCTTGAGCCTCTGCATCCCTTTCCTAAGCCTCTACATCATTCTTTTGAGCCTCTGCATCGCTCTCTTGAGCCTCTGCATCACTCTCTTAAGCCTCTGCCTTTCTCTCTTGAGCCTCAGCATCACTCTCTAGAGCCTTTGCATCCCTCTCTGGAGCCTCAGCATCCCTCTCTTGAACCTTTTGCAGCACTCTCTTGAGCCTCTGCATCATTCTCTTGAGCTTCTGCATCCCTCTCTTAAGCCTATGCATCACTCTCTTGAGCCTCTGCATCACTCTCATGATCCTCTGCATTACTCTCTTGAGCCTCTGCATCACTCTCTTGTGCCTCTACATCACTCTCTTGAGCCTCTGCATCCCTCTCTGGAGCCTCTGCATCATTCTCTTGAACCTCTGCATCCCTCTCTTAAGCCTCTGTATCTCTCTCTGGAGCCTTTGCATCACTCACTTAAGCCTCTGCATCACTCTCTTCAGCCTCTGCATCACTCTCTTGAGTCTCTACATCCCTCTCTTAAGCCTCTGCATCACTCTCTTAAGCCTCTGCATCACTCTCTTTAGCCTCTGCATCACTCTCTTGAGCCTCTGCATCACTCTCTTGAGCCTCTGGAACCCTCTCTTGTGCCTCTGCATCACTCGTGCCTCGGAGCCCTCGTAGCCTGGTGGATAGCGCGCAGGACTCGTAATTCTGTGGCGCGAGTTCGATTCCCGCACGAGGCAGAAACAAATGGGCAAAGTTTCTTTCACCCTGAATTCCCCTGTTACCTAGCAGTAAATAGGTACCTGGGTGTTAGTCAGCTGTCACGGGCTGCTTCCTGGGGGTGGAGGCCTAGTCGAGGACAGGGCCGCGGAGACACTAAAGCCCCGAAATCATCTCAAGATAACCTCAAGATAACCACTCTCTTGAGCCTATGCATCACTCTCTTGAGCCTCTGCATCACTGTCTTCAGCCTCTGCATCCCTCTCTTGAGCCCCTGCATCATTCTCCTAAGCCTCTCTATCCCTCACTTGAGCCTCAGCATCCCTCTCTTAAGCCTCTGCATCCCCTGTCTTGAGCCTCTGTATCACTCTCTTGAGTCTCTTCATACCTCTCTTAAGCCTCTGCACCATTCTCTTCAGCCTTTGCATCACTCTCTTAAGCCTCTGCATCATTTTTTTCAGCCTCTGCATCTCACTCTTGAGCCTCTGCATCACTCTCCTGAGCCTCTGCATCACTCTCTTCAGCCTATGCATCCCTCTCTTAAGCCTCTACATCATTCTCTTCAGCCTCTGCATCCCTCTCTTAAGCCTCTACATCATTCTCTTGTGCCTCTGCATCACTCTCTTGAACCTTTGCATCACTCTCTAAAGCCTCTGCATCTCTTTCTTCAGCCTCTGCATCACTCTCTTGAGCCTCTGCATCACTCTTGAGCCTCTACATCCCTCTCTTGAGCCTCTGCATATCTCTTTTAAGCCTCTGCATCACTCTCTTGAGCCTCTGCATCCCTCTCTTGAGCCTTTGCATCACTCTCTTCAGCCAATTCATCCCTCTCTTGATCCTCTGCAACACTCTCTTCAGCATCTGTATCACTCTCTTAAGCCTCTGAATCCCTCTCTTGAGGCCTCTGCATAACTCTCTCGAGCCTTTGCATCACTCTCTTTATCCTCTGCATCTCTCTCGTAAGCCTCTGAATCACTCTCTTGAGCCTCTGCATCCCTCTCTTGAGCCTCTGCATCCCTCTCTTAAGCCTCTGCATCACTCTCATAAGCCTCAGCATCACTCTCTATAGCCTCTGCATCACTCTCGTAAGCCTCTGCTTCCCCTCTTGATCCTCTGCATCACTCTCTTGAGCCTCTGCATCACTCTCTTTATTGTCTGCATCACTCTCTTGAGCCTTTTCATCACTCTCTTAAGCCTCTGCCTCCCTCTCTTGAGCCTCTGCATCACTCTCTTGAGCCTCTGCATCATTCTCTTGAACCTCTGCATCCCTCTCTTAAGCATCTACATCATTCTTTTGAGCCTCTGCATCGCTCTCTTGAGCCTCTGCATCACTCTCTTAAGCCTCTGCCTTTCTCTCTTGAGCCTCAGCATCACTCTCTAGGGCCTTTGCATCCCTCTCTGGAGCCTCAGCATCCCTCTCTTGAACCTTTTGCAGCACTCTCTTGAGCCTCTGCATCATTCTCTTGAGCCTCTGCATCCATCTCTTAAGCCTCTGCATCACTCTCTTGAGCCTCTGCATCCGTCTATTAAGCCTCTGCATCACTCTGTTGAGTCTCAGCATCCCAATCTAGAGCTCTGCATCACTCTCTTAAGCCTCTGCAACACTCTCTTCAGCCTCTGCATCAATCTTTATACCTCTGCATCACTCTTTTAAGCCTCTTCTTCCCTCTCTTGATCCTCTGCATCACTCTCTTGAGCCTCTGCATCACTCTCTTGAGCCTCTACATCACTCTATTCAGCCTCTGCATTACTCTCTTGAGCCTCTTCATCACTCTCTTAAGCCTCTGCATCTCTCTCTTCAGCCTCTGCATCACTCTCTTCAGCCTCTGCATCACTCTCTTCAGCCTCTGCATCCCTCTCTGGAGCCTCAGCATCCCTCTCTTGAACCTCTGCAGCACTCTTTTGAGCCTCTGCATCATTCTCTTGAACCTCTGCATCCCTCTCTTAAGCCTCTGTGTCACTCTCTGGAGCCTCTGCATCCCTCTCTTAAGCCTCTGCATCACTCACATAAGCCTCTGCATCACTCTCTTGAGCCTCTGCATCACTCTCTTGAGCCTCTGCATCCCTCTCTTAAGCCTCTGCATCACACTCTTAAGCCTCTGCATCACTCTCTTTAGCCTCTGCATCACTCTCTTGAGCCTCTGCATCACTCTCTTCAGCCTCTGCATCCCTCTCTTGAGCCTCTGCATCACTCTCTTGAGCATATGCATCACTCTCTTGAGCCTCTGCATCACTCTCTTCAGCCTCTGCATCCCTCTCTTGAGCCTCGGCATCATTCTCCTAAGCCTCTCCTACCCTAACTTGAGCCTCAGCATCCCTCTCATGAGAATCTGCATCCCTCTCTTGATACTTTACATCACTCTCTTAAGCCTCTGCATCCCTCTCTTGAGCCTCTGCATCACTCTTTTGAGTCTCTGCATCCCTCCCTTAAACCTCTGCATCCCCTGTCCTGAGCCTCTCTATCACTCTCTTGAGCCTCTGCATCCCTCTCTTTAGCCTCTGCATCACTCTCTTGAGCCTCTGCATCCGTCTATTAAGCCTCTGCATCACTCTCTTGAGCCTCTGCATCCCACTCTTGAGCCTCTGCATCACTCTCTTAAGCCTCCGCAACACTCTCTTCAGCCTCTGCATCACTCTCTTAAGCCTCTGCATCACTCTCTTTGGCCTCTTCATCACTCTCTTGAGCCTCTACATCACTCTCTTCAGCCTCTGCATTACTCTCTTGAGCCTCTTCATCACTCTCTTGAGCCTATGCATCACTCTCTTGAGCCTCTGCATCACTCTCTGGAGCCTCTGCATCCCTCTCTTCAGCCTCTGCATCATTCTCCTAAGCCTCTCCATCCCTAACCTGAGCCTCAGCATCCCTCTCATGAGCCTCTGCATCCCTCTCTTGAGCCTTTGCATCACTCTCTTAAGCCTCTGCATCCCACTCTTGAGCCTCTGCATCACTCTTTTGAGTCTCTGCATCCCTCCTTCAAGCCTCTGCATCCCCTGCCTTGAGCCTCTGTATCAATCTCTTGAGTCTCTTCATCCCTCTCTTAAGCCTCTGCATCATTCTCTTCAGCCTCTGCATCACTCTCTTAAGCCTCTGCATCATTCTCTTCAGCCTCTGATCACAATCTTGAGCCTCTGCATCACTCTACTGAACCTCTACATCATTCTCTTCAGCCTCTGCATCCCTCTCTTAAGTCTCTACATCATTCTCTTGTGCCTCTGCATCACTCTCTTGAGCCTCTGCATAACTCTCTTGAGTCTCTGCATCACTCTCTTGAGCCTCTGCATCCCTCTCTTGAGCCTTTGCAACACTCTCTTCAGATTCTGCATCACTCTCTTAAGCCTCTGCATCCCTTTCTAGAGCATCTGAATCCCTCTCTTGAGCCTCTGCATCATTCTCCTCAGCCTCTGCATCCCTCTCTTAAGCCTCTGCATCCCTCTCTTGAGCCTCTGCATCACTCTCTTAAGCCTCTGCATTCCTCTCTTGAACTCCTGCATCCCTCTCATGAGCCTCTGCATCCCTCTCATGAGCCTCTGCATCCCTCTCATGAGCCTCTGCATCCCTCTATTGGGCCTTTGCATCACTCTCTTAAGCCTTTGCATCCCTCTTGAGCCTCTGCATCACTCTCATGAGTCTCTGCATCCCTCTCTTAAGCCTCTGCATCATTCTCTTGAGCCTCTGCATTACTCTCTTGAGCCTCTGCATCACTCTCTTAAGCCTCTGCGTCTCTCTCTTCAGCCTCTTCATCACTCTCTTAAGCCTCTGCATCTCTCTCTTCAGCCTCTGCATCACTCTCTTCAGCCTCTGCATCCCTCTCTTGAGCCTCAGCATCCCTCTCTTGAGCCTCTGCATCATTCTCTTGGGCCTCTGCACCCCTCTCTTGAGCCTCTGCATCACTCTCTTGAGCCTCTGGCTCCCTCTCTTAAGCCTCTGCATCACTCTCTTAAGCCTCTGCATCACTCTCTAGAGCCTCTGCATCACTCTGTTAAGCCTCTGCTTCCCCTCTTGATCCTCTGCATCACTCTTTTGAGCCTCTGCATCACTCTCCTTATTGTCTGCATCACTCTCTTGAGCCTCTGCATCACTCTCTTAAACCTCTGCCTCCCACTCTTGATCCTCTGCATCACTCTCTTGAGCCTCTGCATCATTCTCTTGAGCCTCTGCATCCCTTTCCTAAGCCTCTACATCATTCTTTTGAGCCTCTGCATCGCTCTCTTGAGCCTCTGCATAACTCTCTTAAGCCTCTGCCTTTCTCTCTTGATCCTCAGCATCACTCTCTAGAGCCTTTGCATCCCTCTCTGGAGCCTCAGTATCCCTCTCTTGAACCTTTTGCAGCACTCTCTTGAGCCTCTGCATCATTCTCTTGAGCCTCTGCATCCCTCTCTTAAGCCTCTGCATCACTCTCTTGAGCCTCTGCATCCGTCTATCAAGCCTCTGCTTCACTCTCTTAAGCCTCAACAACACTCTCTTCAGCCTCTGCATCACTCTTTAAACCTCTGCATCACACTCTTTGGCCTCTGCATCACTCTCTTAAGCCTCTTCTTCCCTCTCTTGATCCTCTGCATCACTCTCTTGAGCCTCTGCATCACTCTCATGATCCTCTGCATCACTCTCTTGAGCTTCGACATCACTCTCTTCAGCCTCGACATCACTCTCTTCAGCCTCTGCATTACTCTCTTGAGCCTCTTCATCAATCTCTTAAGCCTCTGCATCTCTCTCTTCAGCCTCTGCATCACTCTCTTCATCCTCTGCATCCCTCTCTGGAGCCTCAGCATCCCTCTCTTGAACCTCTGCAGCACTCTTTTGAGACTCTGCATCATTCTCTTGAACCTCTGCATCCCTCTCTTAAGCCTCTGTATCACTCTCTGGAGCCTCTGCATCCCTCTCTTAAGCCTCTGCATCACTCACTTAAGCCTCTGCATCACTCTCTTGAGCCTCTGCATCACTCTCTTCAGCCTCTTCATCCCTCTCTTGAGCCTCTGCATCACTCTCTTAAGCCTCTGCATCACTCTCTTTAGCCTCTGCATCACTCTCTTGAGCCTCTGCATCACTCTCTTCAGAATCTGCATCCCTCTCTTGAGCCTCTGCATCATTCTCTTGAGCCTATGCATCACTCTCTTGAGCCTCTGCATCACTCTCTTCAGCCTCTGCATCCCTCTCTTGAGCCTCTGCATCATTCTCCTAAGCCTCTCCATCCCTAACTTGAGCCTCAGCATCCCTCTCATGAGCCTCTGCATCCCTCTCTTGAGCCTTTGCATCACTCTCTTGAGCCTCTGCATCACTCTTTTGATTCTCTGCATCCCTCCCTTAAGCCTCTGCATCCGTCTATTAAGCCTCTGCATCACTCTTTTGAGCCTCTGCATCCCACTCTTGAGCCTCTGCATCACTCTTTTAAGCCTCTGCAACACTCTCTTCAGCCTCTGCATCACTCTCTTAAGCCTCTGTATCACTCTCTTTGGCCTCTGCATCACTCTCGTAAACCTCTGCTTCCCTCTCTTGATCCTCTGCATCACTCTCTTGAGCCTCTGCATCACTCTCATGATCCTCTGCACCACTCTCTTGAACCACTTTATCTCTCTCTTGAGCCTCTACATCACTCTCTTCAGCCTCTGCATTACTCTCTTGAGCCTCTTCATTACTCTCTTAAGCCTCTGCATCACTCTCTTGAGCCTCTGCATAACTCTCTTGAGTCTCTGCATCACTCTCTTGAGCCTCTGAATCCCTCTCTTGAGCCTCTGAATCCCTCTCTTGAGCCTCTCAATCCCTCTCTTGATCCTCTGCATCACTCTCCTGAGCCTCTGCCTCACTCTCTTGATCCTCTGCAACACTCTTGGGCCTCTGCATCTCTCTCATGAGTCTCTGCATCATTCTCATGAGCCTCTGTAACCCTCTCTTGAGCCTCTACATCATTCTCTTGAGCCTCTGCATCACTCTCTTGAGCCTCTTCATCACTCTCCTTAGCCTCTGCATCTCTCTCTTCAGCCTCTGCATCACTCTCTTGAGCCTCTGCATCCCTCTCTTAAGCCTCTGCATCACTCATTTAAGCCTCTGCATCACTCTCTTCAGCCTCTGCATCCCTCTCTTGAGCCTCTGCATCACTCTCTTGAGCCTCTGCACCCCTCTCTTAAGGCTCTGCATCACTCTCTTAAGCCGCTGCATCACTCTCTTGAGCCTGTGCATCACTCTCTTGAGCCTCTGCATCCCTCTCTTGAGCCTCTGCATCACTCTCATGTGCCTCTGCATCACTCTTTAAACCTCTGCATCACACTCTTTGGCCTCTGCATCACTCTCTTAAGCCTCTTCTTCCCTCTCTTGATCCTCTGCATCACTCTCTTGAGCCTCTGCATCACTCTCATGATCCTCTGCATCACTCTCTTGAGCTTCGACATCACTCTCTTCAGCCTCGACATCACTCTCTTCAGCCTCTGCATTACTCTCTTGAGCGTCTTCATCACTCTCTTAAGCCTCTGCATCTCTCTCTTCAGCCCCTGCATCACTCTCTTCAGCCTCTGCATCCCTCTCTGGAGCCTCAGCATCCCTCTCTTGAACCTCTGCAGCACTCTTTTGAGACTCTGCATCATTCTCTTGAACCTCTGCATCCCTCTCTTAAGCCTCTGTATCACTCTCTGGAGCCTCTGCATCCCTCTCTTAAGCCTCTGCATCACTCAAGCCTCTGCATCACTCTCTTGAGCCTCTGCATCACTCTCTTGAGCCTCTGCATCACTCTCTTGAGCCTCTGCATCCCTCTCTTGAGCCTCTGCATCACTCTCTTGAGCCTATGCATCACTCTCTTGAGCCTCTGCATCACTCTCTTCAGCCTCTTCATCCCTCTCTTGAGCCTCTGCATCACTCTCTTAAGCCTCTGCATCACTCTCTTTAGCCTCTGCATCACTCTCTTGAGCCTCTGCATCACTCTCTTCAGAATCTGCATCCCTCTCTTGAGCCTCTGCATCATTCTCTTGAGCCTATGCATCACTCTCTTGAGCCTCTGCATCACTCTCTTCAGCCTCTGCATCCCTCTCTTGAGCCTCTGCATCATTCTCCTAAGCCTCTCCATCCCTAACTTGAGCCTCAGCATCCCTCTCATGAGCCTCTGCATCCCTCTCTTGAGCCTCTGCATCACTCTTTTGATTCTCTGCATCCCTCCCTTAAGCCTCTGCATCCCCTGTCTTGAGCCTCTGTATCACTCTCTTGAGCCTCTGCATCCCTCTCTTCAGCCTCTGCATCACTCTCTTGAGCCTCTGCATCCCTCTCTTAAGCCTCTGCATCACTCATTTAAGCCTCTGCATCACTCTCTTCAGCCTCTGCATCCCTCTCTTGAGCCTCTGCATCATTCTCCTAAGCATCTGCATCACTTTCTTGAGCCTCTGCATCACTCTCTTGAGCCTCTGCACCCCTCTCTTAAGGCTCTGCATCACTCTCTTAAGCCGCTGCATCACTCTCTTGAGCCTGTGCATCACTCTCTTGAGCCTCTGCATCCCTCTCTTGAGCCTCTGCATCACTCTCATGTGCCTCTGCATCACTCTCTTGAGCCTCTGCATTACTCTCTTCAGTCTCTTCATCCCTCTCTTAAGCCTCAACATCATTCTCTTCAGCCTCTGCATCACTCTCTTAAGCCTCTGCATCATTCTCTTCAGCCTCGGTATCACTCTCTTGAGCTTTTTCATCACTCACCTGAGCCTCTGCATCACTCTTTTAAGCCTCGGCATCATTCTCCTCAGCCTCTGCATCCCTCTCATAAGCCTCTGCATCACTCTCTTCAGCCTCTGCAACACTCTCTTCAGCCTCTGCATCCCTCTCGTAAGCCTCTGCATCACTCTCTTCAGCCTCTGCAACACTCTATTCAGCATTTGCATCCCTCTCTTAAGCCTCTGCATCGTTCTCTTCAGCCTTTGCATTCCACTCTTAAGCCTCTGCATCACTCTCTTGACCCTCTGCATCCCTCTCCTAAGCCTCTGCATCATTCTCTAGAGCCTCTGTATCCCTCTCTTAAGCCTCTATATCATTCTCATGTGCCTCTGCATCACTCTCTTGAACCTCTGCATCACACTCTTAAGCCCCTGCATCCCTCTCTTGAGCCTCTGCATCCCTCTCATAACCCACTGCATCACTCTCTTGAGCCTTTGTATCACTCTCTTGAGCCTCTGCATCCCTCTCCTAAGCCTCTGCAACACTCTCTTCAGCCTCTGCATCACTCTCTTAAGCCTCTGCATCATTCTCTTCAGCCTCTGCATCACTCTCTTAAGCCTCTGCATCATTCTCTTCAGCCTCTGTATCACTCTCTTTAGCCTTTTCATCACTCTCCTGAGCCTCTGCATCACTCTTTTAAGCCTCGGCATCATTCTTCTCCGCCTCTGCATCCCTCTCATAAGCCTCTGCATCACTCTCTTCAGCCTCTGCAACACTCTCTTCAGCCTCTGTATCCCTCTCTTAAGCCTCTGCATCATTCTCTTCAGCCTCTGCATCCTTCTCTTAAGCCTCTGCATCGTTCTCTTCAGCCTTTGCATTCCACTCTTAAGCCTCTGCATCACTCTCTTGACCCTCTGCATCCCTCTCTTAAGCCTCTGCATCATTCTCTAGAGCCTCTGCATCCCTCTCTTAAGCCTCTATATCATTCTCATGTGCCTCTGCATCACTCTCTTGAACCTACTCATCACTCTCTTAAGCCTCTGCATCCCTCTCTTGATCCTCTGCATCACTCTCTTGAGCCTCTGCATCACTCACCTGAGCCTCTACATCCCTCTCTTGAGCCTTTGCATCCCTCTCTTAAGCCTCTGCATCACTCTCTTGAGCCTTTGCGTCACTCTCTTGAGCCTCTGCATCCCTCTCTTAAGCCTCTGCAACACACTATTCAGCCTCTGCATCACTCTCTTAAGCCTCTGCATTCCTCTCTTGAGCATCTGCATCCCTCTCATGAGCCTATGCATCACTCTCATGAGCCTTTGCAACACTCTGATCAGCCTCTGCATCACTCTCGTAAGCTTCTGAATAACTCTTTTGGGCCTCTGCATCACTCTCTCGAGCCTCTGCATCACTCTCTTGATCTTCTGCATCACTCTCTTGAGCCTCTGCATCACTCATTTAAGCCTCTGCATCACTCTCTTCAGCCTCTGCATCCCTCTCTTGAGCCTTTGCATCATTCTCCTAAGCATCTGCATCACTCTCTTGAGCCTCTGCATCACTCTCTTGAGCCTCTGAATACCTCTCTTGAGCCTCTCAATCCCTCTCTTGATCCTCTGCATCACTCTCCTGAGCCTCTGCCTCACTCTCTTGATCCTCTGCATCACTCTCTTGAGCCTCTGAATCCCTCTCATGAGTCTCTGCATCATTCTCATGAGCCTCTGTAACCCTCTCTTGAGCCTCTACATCATTCTCTTGAGCCTCTGCATCACTCTCTTGAGCCTCTGCATCACTCTCCTTAGCCTCTGCATCTCTCTCTTCAGCCTCTGCATCACTCTCTTGAGACTCTGCATCCCTCTCTTAAGCCTCTGCATCACTCATTTAAGCCTCTGCATCACTCTCTTCAGCCTCTGCATCCCTCTCTTGAGCCTCTGCATCATTCTCCTAAGCATCTGCATCACTCTCTTGAGCCTCTGCACCCCTCTCTTAAGTCTCTGCATCACTCTCGTAAGCCTCTGCATCACTCTCTTGAGCCTGTGCATAACTCTCTTGAGCCTCTGCATCCCTCTCTTGAGCCTCTGCATCACTCTCTTGTGCCTCTGCATCACTCTCTTGAGCCTCTGTATTACTCTCTTTCATCTCTTCATCCTTCTCTTAAGCCTCTGCATCATTCTCTTCAGCCTCTGTATCACTCTCTTTAGCCTTTTCATCACTCTCCTGAGCCTCTGCATCACTCTTTTAAGCCTCGGCATCATTCTCCTCCGCCTCTGCATCCCTCTCATAAGCCTCTGCATCACTCTCTTCAGCCTCTGCAACACTCTCTTCAGCCTCTGCATCCCTCTCTTGAGCCTCTGCATCATTCTCCTAAGCATCTGCATCACTCTCTTGAGCCTCTGCATCACTCACTTGAGCCTCTGCACCCCTCTCTTAAGTCTCTGCATCACTCTCGTAAGCCTCTGCATCACTCTCTTGAGCCTGTGCATAACTCTCTTGTGCCTCTGCATCACTCTCTTGAGCCTCTGTATTACTCTCTTCAGTCTCTTCATCCCTTTCTTAAGCCTCTGCATCATTCTCTTCAGCCTCTGCATCACTCTCTTAAGCCTCTGCATCATTCTCTTCAGCCTCTGTATCACTCTCTATAGCCTTTTCATCACTCTCCTGAGCCTCTGCAACACTCTTTTAAGCCTCGGCATCATTCTTCTCCGCCTCTGCATCCCTCTCATAAGCCTCTGCATCACTCTCTTCAGCCTCTGTAAAACTCTCTTCAGCCTCTGTATCCCTCTCTTAAGCCTCTGCATCATTCTCTTCAGCCTCTGCATCCCTCTCTTAAGCCTCTGCATCGTTCTCTTCAGCCTTTGCATTCCACTCTTAAGCCTCTGCATCACTCTCTTGACCCTCTGCATCCCTCTCTTAAGCCTCTGCATCATTCTCTAGAGCCTCTGCATCCCTCTCTCAAGCCTCTATATCATTCTCATGTGCCTCTGCATCACTCTCTTGAACCTACTCATCACTCTCTTGAACCTACTCATCACTCTCTTAAGCCTCTGCATCCCTCTCTTGATCCTCTGCATCACTCTCTTGAGCCTCTGCATCACTCTCCTGAGCCTCTACATCCCTCTCTTGAGCCTTTGCATCCCTCTCTTAAGCCTCTGCATCACTCTCTTGAGCCTTTGCATCACTCTCTTGAGCCTCTGCATCCCTCTCTTAAGCCTCTGCAACACTCTATTCAGCCTCTGCATCACTCTCTTAAGCCTCTGCATTCCTCTCTTGAGCATCTGCATCCCTCTCATGAGCATATGCATCACTCTCATGAGCCTTTGCAACACTCTGATCAGCCTCTGCATCACTCTCGTAAGCTTCTGAATAACTCTTTTGGGCCTCTGCATCACTCTCTCGAGCCTCTGCATCACTCTCTTGATCTTCTGCATCACTCTCTTGAGCCTCTGCATCACTCATTTAAGCCTCTGCATCACTCTCTTCAGCCTCTGCATCCCTCTCTTGAGCCTTTGCATCATTCTCCTAAGCATCTGCATCACTCTCTTGAGCCTCTGCATCACTCTCTTGAGCCTCTGAATACCTCTCTTGAGCCTCTCAATCCCTCTCTTGATCCTCTGCATCACTCTCCTGAGCCTCTGCCTCACTCTCTTGATCCTCTGCATCACTCTCTTGAGCCTCTGAATCCCTCTCATGAGTCTCTGCATCATTCTCATGAGCCTCTGTAACCCTCTCTTGAGCCTCTACATCATTCTCTTGAGCCTCTGCATCACTCTCTTGAGCCTCTGCATCACTCTCCTTAGCCTCTGCATCTCTCTCTTCAGCCTCTGCATCACTCTCTTGAGACTCTGCATCCCTCTCTTAAGCCTCTGCATCACTCATTTAAGCCTCTGCATCACTCTCTTCAGCCTCTGCATCCCTCTCTTGAGCCTCTGCATCATTCTCCTAAGCATCTGCATCACTCTCTTGAGCCTCTGCACCCCTCTCTTAAGTCTCTGCATCACTCTCGTAAGCCTCTGCATCACTCTCTTGAGCCTGTGCATAACTCTCTTGAGCCTCTGCATCCCTCTCTTGAGCCTCTGCATCACTCTCTTGTGCCTCTGCATCACTCTCTTGAGCCTCTGTATTACTCTCTTTCATCTCTTCATCCTTCTCTTAAGCCTCTGCATCATTCTCTTCAGCCTCTGTATCACTCTCTTTAGCCTTTTCATCACTCTCCTGAGCCTCTGCATCACTCTTTTAAGCCTCGGCATCATTCTCCTCCGCCTCTGCATCCCTCTCATAAGCCTCTGCATCACTCTCTTCAGCCTCTGCAACACTCTCTTCAGCCTCTGCATCCCTCTCTTGAGCCTCTGCATCATTCTCCTAAGCATCTGCATCACTCTCTTGAGCCTCTGCATCACTCACTTGAGCCTCTGCACCCCTCTCTTAAGTCTCTGCATCACTCTCGTAAGCCTCTGCATCACTCTCTTGAGCCTGTGCATAACTCTCTTGTGCCTCTGCATCACTCTCTTGAGCCTCTGTATTACTCTCTTCAGTCTCTTCATCCCTTTCTTAAGCCTCTGCATCATTCTCTTCAGCCTCTGCATCACTCTCTTAAGCCTCTGCATCATTCTCTTCAGCCTCTGTATCACTCTCTATAGCCTTTTCATCACTCTCCTGAGCCTCTGCAACACTCTTTTAAGCCTCGGCATCATTCTTCTCCGCCTCTGCATCCCTCTCATAAGCCTCTGCATCACTCTCTTCAGCCTCTGCAAAACTCTCTTCAGCCTCTGTATCCCTCTCTTAAGCCTCTGCATCATTCTCTTCAGCCTCTGCATCCCTCTCTTAAGCCTCTGCATCGTTCTCTTCAGCCTTTGCATTCCACTCTTAAGCCTCTGCATCACTCTCTTGACCCTCTGCATCCCTCTCTTAAGCCTCTGCATCATTCTCTAGAGCCTCTGCATCCCTCTCTCAAGCCTCTATATCATTCTCATGTGCCTCTGCATCACTCTCTTGAACCTACTCATCACTCTCTTGAACCTACTCATCACTCTCTTAAGCCTCTGCATCCCTCTCTTGATCCTCTGCATCACTCTCTTGAGCCTCTGCATCACTCTCCTGAGCCTCTACATCCCTCTCTTGAGCCTTTGCATCCCTCTCTTAAGCCTCTGCATCACTCTCTTGAGCCTTTGCATCACTCTCTTGAGCCTCTGCATCCCTCTCTTAAGCCTCTGCAACACTCTATTCAGCCTCTGCATCACTCTCTTAAGCCTCTGCATTCCTCTCTTGAGCATCTGCATCCCTCTCATGAGCATATGCATCACTCTCATGAGCCTTTGCAACACTCTGATCAGCCTCTGCATCACTCTCGTAAGCTTCTGAATAACTCTTTTGGGCCTCTGCATCACTCTCTCGAGCCTCTGCATCACTCTCTTGATCTTCTGCATCACTCTCTTGAGCCTCTGCATCACTCATTTAAGCCTCTGCATCACTCTCTTCAGCCTCTGCATCACTCTCTTGAGCCTCTGCATCATTCTCCTAAGCATGTGCATCACTCTCTTGATCCTCTGCATCACTCTCTTGAGCCTCTGAATCCCTCTCATGAGTCTCTGCATCATTCTCATGAGCCTCTGTAACCCTCTCTTGAGCCTCTACATCATTCTCTTGAGCCTCTGCATCACTCTCTTGAGCCTCCGCATCACTCTCCTTAGCCTCTGCATCTCTCTCTTCAGCCTCTGCATCACTCTCTTGAGACTCTGCATCCCTCTCTTAAGCCTCTGCATCACTCATTTAAGCCTCTGCATCACTCTCTTCAGCCTCTGCATCCCTCTCTTGAGCCTCTGCATCATTCTCCTAAGCATCTGCATCACTCTCTTGAGCCTCTGCATCACTCACTTGAGCCTCTGCACCCCTCTCTTAAGTCTCTGCATCACTCTCGTAAGCCTCTGCATCACTCTCTTGAGCCTGTGCATAACTCTCTTGAGCCTCTGCATCCCTCTCTTGAGCCTCTGCATCACTCTCTTGTGCCTCTGCATCACTCTCTTGAGCCTCTGTATTACTCTCTCCAGTCTCTTCATCCCTCTCTTAAGCCTCTGCATCATTCTCTTCAGCCTCTGTATCGCTCTCTTTAGCCTTTTCATCACTCTCCTGAGCCTCTGCATCACTCTTTTAAGCCTCGGCATCATTCTCCTCCGCCTCTGCATCCCTCTCATAAGCCTCTGCATCACTCTCTTCAGCCTCTGCAACACTCTCTTCAGCCTCTGTATCCCTCTCTTAAGCCTCTGCATCATTCTCTTCAGCCTCTGCATCCCTCTATTAAGCCTCTGCATCGTTCTCCTCAGCCTTTGCATTCCACTCTTAAGCCTCTGCATCACTCTCTTGACCCTCTGCATCCCTCTCTTAAGCCTCTGCATCATTCTCTAGAGCCTCTGCATCCCTCTCTTATGCCTCTATATCATTCTCATGTGCCTCTGCATCACTCTCTTGAAAATCCTCATCACACTCTTAAGACTCTGCATCCCTCTCTTGAGCCTCTGCATCCCTCTCTTAAGCCTCTGCATCACTCTCTTGAGCCTTTGTATCACTCTCTTGAGCCTCTGCATCCCTCTCTTCAGCCTCTGCATCACTCTCTTAAGCCTCTGCATCCTTCTCTTGATCCTCTGTATCACTCTCTTGAGCCTCTGCATCACTCTCTTGAGCCTCTACATCCCTCTCTTGAGCCTTTGCATCCCTCTCTTAAGCTTCTACATCACTCTCTTGAGCCTTTGCATCGCTCTCTTGAGCCTCTGCATCCCTCGCTTAAGCCTCTGCAACACTCTATTCAGCCTCTGCATCACTCTCTTAAGCCTCTGCATTCCTCTCTTGAGCATCTGCATCACTCTCTTGAGCCTATGCATCACTCTCATGAGCCTTTGCAACACTCTGATCAGCCTCTGCATCACTCTCGTAAGCTTCTGAATAACTCTTTTGGGCCTCTGCATCACTCTCTCGAGCCTCTGCATCACTCTCTTGATCTTCTGCATCACTCTCTTGAGCCTCTGCATCACTCTGTAGAGCCTCTGCATCACTCTCTTCAGCTTCTGCATCACTCTCTTAAGCCTCTGATTCCCTCTCTTGATCCTCTGCATCACTCTCCTGAGCCTCTGCATCCCTCTCTTGAGCCTCTACATCTCACTCTTGAGCCTCTGCATCTCTCTCTTGAGCCTCTGCATCACACTCTTAAGGCTCTGCATCCCTTTTTTGAGCCTTTGCATCACTTTCTTAAGCCTCTGCATCCCTTTCTTGAGCGTCTGCATCACTCTCTTCAACTCCTGAATCCCTCTCATAAGCCTTTGCATCCCTCTCCCGAGCCCTTGCATCACTCTCTTAAGCATCTGCATCCCTCTCTTGAGCCTCTGCTTCACTCTCAAGAGCCTCTGCATCCCTTACTTGAGCCTCTACATCCCTCACTTGAGCCCCTGCATCCCTCTCTTGAGCCTCTGCATCCCTCTCTTAAGCCTCTGCATCACTCTCTTATGCATCTGAATGACTCTCTTGAGCCTCTGCATCCCTCTCTTGAACTCCTGCATCCCTCTCATGAGCCTCTGCATCCCTCTCTTGACCCTTTGCGTCACTCTCTCAAGCCTCTGCATCCCTCTCTTGAGCATCTGCATCCCTCACTTTATCCCTCTCTTGAGCCTCTGCATCCCTCTCTCAAGGATGCAGATTACTGAGAGCGGCGATGGGTCAAATTTTGCCCAAACCCCCGCTGCAATTCTCAAAATATCGAAAACATCCCAAATTCGACTCTTTAGCCATATTTTGGAGCCAAATTCTGGCTCTCTGCACGTATTCGATGTTTGATATTACGACTTTTTATACCGAAAATATGCGACTTACTGTGAGCGGCGATGAGTCACGTTTTCTCACGATATGTGATTTGGCCTTCAAATCTCAGAATTTCGCATAATATTGCATTTTTTAGCTAGTTTTCTTGCATTATCTGCACGTATTCGCCATTTGAAATTACGACTTATTTTACGAAAAATATGCTAAATACTGAGAGCGGCGATGGGTCACATTTTGCCCGAAATTGCAGTTTTCAAAAAATCCCTAACATTCTAGGTTCTACGCTTGAGCCATATTTTGGAGCCAAATTCTGGCTCTCTGCACGTATTCGCAGTTTGAAATTACGAATTTTATACTGAAAATATGCCAATTAATGAGATCTGCGATTGGTCACATTTTGCTCATAACCCCTGCAGATTTCAAAATATCCCAAACTTCCCAATTTTGTCCCCTGAGCCATATTTTGGAGCCAAATTCTGGCTCTCTGCACGTATTCGAAGTTTGAAATTACGACTTTTTATACCTAAAATATGCCAATCACTGAAAGCAGTGATAAGTCACATTTTGCCCCCCCCCCCAGCCTGCAGTTTTGAAAATATCCCAAACATCCCAAATTCAACCCTTTTCCCAAATTGCTCTAAGGTGAAGACCTCCTGAAATTTGTTATTAAATTCCTCACACAATTCCTTGTCATTTGTAGTGAATCCTTCCGCCTCTATCCTTAATTTCATAACCTGTTCCTTTACTGTTGTTTTTCTCCTGATGTGGCTATGCAACAATTTAGGCTGAGTCTTTGCCTTGCTTGCGATGTCATTTTCGTATTGTCTTTCTGCCTCTCTTCTCATCCTGACAAATTCATTCCTGGCATTCTGGTATCTTTCTCTGCTCTCCAGTCTCCTGTTATTCCTATAGTTTCTCCATGCCCTTTTACTTTGCTGCTTAGCTAGCCCACATCTCTGATTAAACCATGGGTTTCTCATTTTCATTTCTCTGTTTTCCTTTTGGACTGGGACAAACTTGTTTGCTGCGTCCTTGCACTTCTGTGTGATGTAATCCATCATATCTTGGGCCGTCTTTCCCCTGAGCTCTGTTTCCCATGCTATATATATTAGGAATTTTCTTATCCCCTCATAGTTTGCCTTTCGGTATGCTAACCTTTTGGTTTCGGTATCCTTCCTCGAGTTCAATAACCCTTCTTCAATCAAGTACTCAAACACCAGTACACTGTGGTCGCTCATTCCTACTGAGTCCTCAAAACCGATTTTTCTTATGTCGGAGTCGTTCAGAGTGAAGACTAGGTCGAGTCTCGCTGGTTCATAATTGCCTCTCATCCTTGTGGGTTCTCCGACATGCTGGGTTAAAAAGTTTCTTGTCACCACCTCCAATTCCTTCCTTCTCGCGCTCCTTCCTCGCGTCTGCTGCCTGCTTTCTCTCTTCCCTTGTCATATCACTCTGCAGGAATTTGTGTCCGTCCTTCCCCAAATCTCATCCCTTATTCCCACCGTGGGTTCGAATCCCAGGTGATTAGACCTTGACCCTCTGCATCACTCTCTTGAGCCTCTGCATCACTCTCTTGAGCCTCTGCATCACTCTCTTGAGCCTCTGCATCCCTCTCATAAGCCTCTGCAACACTCTCTTCAGCCTCTGCATCCCTCTCTTAAGCCTCTGCATCCCTCTCTTGATCCTCTGCATCACTCTCGTAAGCCTACGCATCACTCTCTTGAACCTCTGCATAACTCTTTTTAGCCTCAGCATCAATCTCTTGTGCCTCTGCATCCTTATCTTGAGCCTCTGCAACACTCTCTTCAGCCACTGCATCACTCTCTTAAGCCTCTGCATCACTCTCTTTGGCCTCTGCATCACTATCTTAAGCCTGTGCTTCCCTCTCTTGATCCTCTGTGTCACTCTCTTGAGCCTCTGCATCACTCTCTTGATCCTCTGCATCACTCTCTTGAGCCCCTGCATCACTCTCGTAAGCCTCTGCATCACTCTCTTGAGCCTCTGCATCACTCTCTTGAGCCTCTGCATTACTCTCTTGATCCTCTGCATCACTCTCTTGAGCCTCTGCATCACTCTCTTGAGCCTCTGCATCACTCTCGTAAGCCTCTGCATCACTCTCTTGAGCCTCTGCATCACTCTCTTGACCCTCTGCATCACTCTTTTAAGCCTCTGCATCCCTCTCTTGATCCTCTGCATCACTCTCTTGAGCCTCTGCATCCCTCTCGTAAGCCTCTACATCATTAGCTGCATAAGCCGCTGCATCTGTCTCTTCAGCCTCGGCATCTCTCTCTTTAGCCTCTGCAACCCTCTCTGCAGCCTCAGCATCCCTCTCTTGAGCATCTGCAGCACTCTCTTGAGCCTCTGCATCATTCACTTGAGCCTCTGCATCCCTCTCTTGAGCCTCTACATCCCTCTCTTTAGCCTTTGCATCCCTCTCTTGAGGCTCTGCATCACTCTCAAGAGCCTCTGCATCCCTCTCTTGAGCCTCTGCATCCCTTGCTTGAGCCCCTGCATCCCTCTCTTGAGCCTCTGCATCCCTCTCTTGAGCCTCTGCATTCCTCACTTAAGCCTCTGCATAACTCTCTTCAGCCTCTGCATCACTCTCTTGAGCCTCAACATCCCTCACTTGAGCCTCTGAATCACTCTCTTGAGCCTGTGCATAACTCTCTTGAGTCTCTGCATCCCTCTCTTGAGCTTCTGCATCCCTCTCTTGAGCCTCTGCAAACACTCTCTTCAGCCTCTGCATCACTCTCTTAAGCTTTTGAATCCCTCTCTTGAGCCTCTGAATCCCTCTCTTGAGCCTCTGCATCACTCTCTCGAGCCTCTTCATCACTCTCTTGAGCCTCTACATCATTTTCTTCAGCCTCTGCATCACTCTCTTGAGCCTCTGCATCTCTCTCTGAAGCCTCTGCATCCCTCTCCTAATCCTTTGCATCACTCTCTTGAGCTTCCTGCATCATTCTCATGAGCCTCTGCATCCCTCTCTTAAGCCTCTACATCATTCTCTTGAGCCTCTGCATTACTCTCTTGAGCCTCTGCATCACTCTCTTGAGATTCTGCATCACTCTCCTAAGCCTCTGCATCACTCTCTTGAGCCTCTGCATCACTCTCTTGAGCCTCTGCATCACTCTTTTAAGCCTCTGAATCCCTCTCTTGATCCTTTGCATCACTGTCTTGAGCCTCTGCATCATTCTCTTGAGCCTCTGCATCCCTCTCTTGAGCCTCTACATCATTCTCATGAGACTCTGCATTACTCTCTTGAGCCTCTGCATCACTCTCTTAAGCCGCTGCATCTCGCTCTTCAGCCTCGGCATCTCTCTCTTTAGCCTCTGCAACCCTCTCTGGAGCCTCAGCATCCCTCTCTTGAGCAACTGCAGCACTCTCTTGAGCCTCTGCATCATTCACTTGAGCCTCTGCATCCCTCTCTTTAGCCTTTGCATCCCTCTCTTGAGGCTCTGCATCACTCTCAAGAGCCTCTGCATCCCTCTCTTGAGCCTCTGCATCCCTCTTTTGAGCCCCTGCATCCCTCTCTTGAGCCTCTGCATCCCTCTCTTGAGCCTCTGCATCCCTCACTTAAGCCTCTGCATAACTCTCTTCAGCCTCTGCATCACTCTCTTGAGCCTCTACATCCCTCACGTGAGCCTCTGCATCACTCTCTTGAGCCCCTGCATAACTCTCTTGAGTCTCTGCATCCCTCTCTTGAGCTTCTGCATCCCTCTCTTGAGCCTCTGCAACACTCGCTTCAACCACTGCATCACTCTCTTAAGCCTCTGAATCCCTCTCTTGAGCCTCTGAATCCCTGTCTTGAGCCTCTGCATCACTCTCTTCATCTTCTGCATCCCTCTCTTGAGCATCTGCATCACTCTCCTGGGCCTCTGCATCCCTCTCTTGATCCTCTGCATCACTCTCTTGAGCCTCTTCATCACTCTCTTGAGCCTCTACATCAATCTCTTCGGCCTCTGCATCACTCTCTTGAGCCTCTGCATCTCTCTCTGAAGCCTCTGCATCCCTCTCCTAATCCTCTGCATCACTCTCTTGAGCCTCTGCATCATTCTCATGAGCCTCTGCATCCCTCTCTTAAGCCTCTACACCATTCTCTTGAGCCTCTGCATTACTCTCTTGAGCCTCTGCATCACTCTCTTGAGCCTCTGCATCACTCTCCCTAAGCCTCTGCATCACTCTCTTGAGCCTCTGCATCACTCTCTTGAGCCTCTTCATCACTCTCTTGAGCCTCTACATCAATTTCTTTAGCCTCTGCATCACTCTCTTGAGCCTCTGCATCTCTCTCTGAAGCCTCTGAATCCCTCTCCTAATCCTTTGCATCACTCTCTTGAGCCTCTGCATCATTCTCATGAGCCTCTGCATCCCTCTCTTAAGCCTCTACATCATTCTCTTGAGCTTCTGCATTACTCTCTTGAGCCTCTGCATCACTCTCTTGAGATTCTGCATCACTCTCCTAAGGCTCTGCATCACTCTCTTGAGCCTCTGCATCACTCTCTTGAGCTCTGCATCACTCTTTTAAGCCTCTGTATCCCTCTCTTGATCCTTTGCATCACTCTCTTGAGCCTCTGCATCATTCTCTTGAGCCTCTGCATCCCTCTCTTGAGCCTCTACATCATTCTCATGAGCCTCTGCATTACTCTCTTGAGCCTCTGCATCACTCTCTTAAGCCGCTGCATCTCTCTCTTCAGCCTCGGCATCTCTCTCTTTAGCCTCTGCAACCCTCTCTGGAGCCTCAGCATCCCTCTCTTGAGCAACTGCAGCACTCTCTTGAGCCTCTGCATCATTCACTTGATCCTCTGCATCCCTCTCTTTAGCCTTTGCATGCCTCTCTTGAGGCTCTGCATCACTCTCAAGAGCCTCTGCATTCCTCACTTGAGCCTCTGCATCCCTCATTTGAGCCCCTGCATCCCTCTCTTGAGCCTCTGCATCCCTCTCTTGAGCCTCTGCATCCCTCTTTTGAGCCCCTGCATCCCTCTCTTGAGCCTCTGCATCTTTCTCTTGAGCCTCTGCATCCCTCACTTAAGCCTCTGCATAACTCTCTTCAGCCTCTGCATCACTCTCTTGAGCCTCTACATCCCTCACGTGAGCCTCTGCATCACTCTCTTGAGCCCCTGCATAACTCTCTTGAGTCTCTGCATCCCTCTCTTGAGCTTCTGCATCCCTCTCTTGAGCCTCTGCAACACTCTCTTCAGCCTCTGCATCACTCTCTTAAGCCTCTGAATCCCTCTCTTGAGCCTCTGAATCCCTGTCTTGAGCCTCTGCATCACTCTCTTCATCTTCTGCATCCCTCTCTTGAGCATCTGCATCACTCTCCTTGGCCCTTGCATCCCTCTCTTGATCCTCTGCATCACTCTCTTGAGCCTCTTCATCACTCTCTTGAGCCTCTACATCAATCTCTTCAGCCTCAGCATCTCTCTCTGAAGCCTCTGCATCCCTCTCCTAATCCTCTGCATCACTCTCTTGAGCCTCTGCATCATTCTCATGAGCCTCTGCATCCCTCTCTTAAGCCTCTACATCATTCTCTTGAGCCTCTGCATTACTCTCTTGAGCCTCTGCATCACTCTCTTGTGCCTCTGCATCACTCTCTAAGCCTCTGCATCACTCTCTTGAGCCTCTGCATCACTCTCTTGAGCCTCTGCATCACTCTTTTAAGCCTCTGCATCCCTCTCCTTGATCCTCTGCATAACTCTCTTCAGCCTCTGCATCACTCTCTTGAGCCTCTGCATAACTCTTTTTAGCCTCTGCATCAATCTCTTGTGCCTCTGCATTCTTCTCTTGAGCCTCTGCAACACTCTCTTCAGCCACTGCATCACTCTCTTAAGCCTCTGCATCACTCTCTTTGGCCTCTGCATCACCATCTTAAGCCTGTGCTTCCCTCTCTTGATCCTCTGTGTCACTCTCTTGAGCCTCTGCATCACTCTCTTGATCCTCTGCATCACTCTCTTGAGCCCTGCATCACTTTCGTAAGCCTCTGCATCACTCTCTTGAGCCTCTGCATCACTCTCTTGAGCCTCTGCATCACTCTCTTGATCCTCTGCATCACTCTCTTGAGCCTCTGCATCACTCTTTTAGCCTCTGCATCCCTCTCTTTGATCCTCTGCATCACTCTCTTGAGCCTCTGCATCATTCTCTTGAGCCTCTGCATCCCTCTCTTAAGCCTCTACATCATTAGCTGCATAAGCCGCTGCATCTCTCTCTTCAGCCTCGGCATCTCTCTCTTTAGCCTCTGCAACCCTCTCTGCAGCCTCAGCATCCCTCTCTTGAGCATCTGCAGCACTCTCTTGAGCCTACTGCATCATTCACTTGAGCCTCTGAATCCCTCTCTTGAGCCTCTACATCCCTCTCTTTAGCCTTTGCATTCCTCTCCTGAGGCTCTGCATCACTCTCAAGAGCTCTGCATCCCTCTCTTGAGCCTCTGCATCCCTTGCTTGAGCCCCTGCCTCCCTCTCTTGAGCCTCTGCATCCCTCTCTTGAGGCCTCTGCATTCCTCACTTAAGCCTCTGCATAACTCTCTTCAGCCTCTGCATCACTCTCTTGAGCCGTAACATCCCTCACGTGAGCCTCTGCATCACTCTCTTGAGCCTGTGCATAACTCTCTTGAGTCTCTGCATCCCTCTCTTGAGCTTCTGCATCCCTCTCTTGAGCCTCTGCAACAATCTTCTTAAGCTTTTGAATCCCTCTCTTGAGCCTCTGAATCCCTCTCATGAGCCTCTGGCATCACTCTCTCGAGCCAATGCATCACTCTCTTCATCCTCTGCATCCCTCTCTTGAGCATCTGCATCACTCTCTTGGGCCCTTGCATCCCGCTCTTGAGCCTATGCATCACTCTCTTGAGCCTCTTCATCACTCTCTTGAGCCTCTACATCAATTTCTTCAGCCTCTGCATCACTCTCTTGAGCCCTCTGCATCTCTCTCTGAAGCCTCTGCATCCCTCTCCTAATCCTTTGCATCACTCTCTTGAGCCTCTGCATCATTCTCATGAGCCTCTGCATCCCTCTCTTAAGCCTCTACATCATTCTCTTGAGCCTCTGCATTACTCTCTTGAGCCTCTGCATCACTCTCTTGAGATTCTGCATCACTCTCCTAAGCCTCTGCATCACTCTCTTGAGCCTCTGCAATCACTCTCTTGAGCCTCTGCATCACTCTTTTAAGCCTCTGCATCCTCTCTTGATCCTTTGCATCACTCTCTTGAGCCTCTGCATCATTCTCTTGAGCCTCTGCATCCCTCTCTTGAGCCTCTACATCATTCTCATGAGCCTCTGCATTACTCTCCTGAGCCTCTGCATCAGTCTCTTAAGCCGCTGCATCTCTCTCTTCAGCCTCGGCATCTCTCTCTTTAGCCTCTGCAACCCTCTCTGGAGCCTCAGCATCCCTCTCTTTGAGCAACTGCAGCACTCTCTTGAGCCTCTGCATCATTCACTTGAGCCTCTGCATCCCTCTCATTAGCCTTTGCATCCCTCTCTTGAGGCTCTGCGTCACTCTCAAGAGCCTCTGCATCCCTCTCTTGAGCCTCTGCATCCCTCTTTTGAGCCCCTGCATCCTGTCTTGAGCCTCTTGCATCACTCTCTCATCTTCTGCATCCATCTCTTGAGCATCTGCATCACTCTCCTGGGCCCTTGCATCCCTCTCTTGATCCTCTGCATCACTCTCTTGAGCCTCTTCATCACTCTCTTGAGCCTCTACATCAATCTCTTCAGCCTCTGCATCACTCTCTGTGAGCCTCTGCATCTCTCTCTGAAGCCTCTGCATCCCTCTCCTAATCCTACTGCATCACTCTCTTGAGCCTCTGCATCATTCCCATGAGCCTCTGCATCCCTCTCTTAAGCCTCTACATCATTCTCTTGAGCCTCTGCATCACTCTCTTGAGCCTCTGCATCACTCTCCTAAGCCTCTGCATCACTCTCTTGAGCCTCTGCATCACTCTCTTGAGCCTCTGAATCACACTTTAAGCCTCTGCACCCCTCTCTTGATCCTCTGCATCACTCTCTTGAGCCTCTGCATCACTCTCTTGAGCCTCTGCATCCCTCTCTTAAGCCTCTATATCATTCTCATGAGCCTCTGCATTACTCTCTTGAGCCTCTGCATCACTCTCTTAACCCGCTGAATCTCTCTCTTCAGCCTCGGCATCTCTCTCTTTAGCCTCTGCAACCCTCTCTGGAGCCTCAGCATCCCTTCTCTTGAGTAACTGCAGCACTCTCTTGAGCCTCTGCATCATTCACTTGAGCCTCTGCATCCCCTCTCTTGAGCCTCTGCATCCCTCTCTTTAGCCTTTGCATCCCTCTCATAAGGCTCTGCATAACTCTCAAGAGCTTCTGCATCCCTCTCTTGAGCCTCTGCATCCCTCTTTTGAGCCCCTGCATCCCTCTCTTGAGCCTCTGCATCCCTCTCTTTGAGCCTCTGCCTCCCTAACTTAAGCCTCTGCATAACTCTCTTCAGCCTCTGCATCACTCTCTTGAGCCTCTACATCCCTCACGTGAGCCTCTGCGTCACTCTCTTGAGCCTCTGCATAACTCTCTTGAGTCTCTGCATCCCTCTCTTGAGCTTCTGCATCCCTCTCTTGAGCCTCTGCAACACTCTCTTCAGCCTCTGCATCACTCTCTTAAGCCTCTGAATCCCACTCTTGACCCTCTGAATCCCTCTCTTGAGCCTCTGCATCACTCTCTTCATCCTCTGCATCCCTCTCTTGAGCATCTGCATCACTCTCGTAAGCCTCTGCATCACTTTCTTGAGACTCTGCATAAGTCTCTTGAGTCTTTGCATCACTCTCTTGAGCCTCTGCATCCCTCGCTTGAGAATCTGCAACACTCTCTTGAGCCTTTGCATCACTCTCTTAAGCCTCTGCATCTCTCTCTTGAGCCTCTGCATCACTCTCGTAAGCCTCTGCCATCACTTTCTTGAGACTCTGCATAAATCTCTTGAGTCTCTGCATCACTCTCTTGAGCCTCTGCATCCCTCGCTTGAGCCTCTGCAACACTCTCTTGATCCTCTGCATCACTCTCTTGAGCCTCTGCATCACTCACTTGATCCTCTGCATCACTCTCTTGAGCCTCAGCAACACTCTCTTGAGCCTCTGCATCCCTCTCATGAGTCTCTGCATCACTCTCTTAAGCCTCTGCATTCCTCTCTTCATCCTCTGCATCACTCTCTTGAGCCTCTGCCCCCCCCCCCCTGCAGTTTTCAAAATATCCCAAGCATCCAAAACTCGACGCTATAGCAATATTTTGGAGCCAAATTCTGGCTCTCGGGACATGTTAACAGTTTGAAATTGCGACTTTTTATACCGAAAATATTCCAATTAATGAGAGCGGCGGTGGGTCACATTTTTGCCCAAACCCCCCCTCAGTTTTCAAAATATCCCAAACATGCCAAATTTCACCCCTGAGCAATATTTTGGAGCCAAATTCTGGCTCTCTGCACGTATTCGCCGTTTGAAATTACGACTTTTTATACCAAAACTATGCCAATGACTGAAAGCGGCGATGGGTCACATTTTGTCCCTCCCACCCCCGCCCTGCAGTTTTCAAAATATCCTAAACATCCAAAATTCGACGCTTGAGCAATTTTTTGAGCCAAATTCTGGCTCTCGGCACATGTTCGCAGTTTGAATTTACGACTTTTATACCGATAATATGCCAATTACTGAGAGCGGCGATGGGTAACATTTTGCCCAAACCCCCCTGAAGTTTTCAACATATCCCAAACATCCCAAATTCGACCCTTGAGCCATATTTTGAAGCCAAATTTTGGCTCTCTGCACGTATTCGCCATTTTAAATTACGATTTTTTATACTGAAAATATGCAAAATTACTGAGAGCAACGATGGGTCACATTTTGCCAACACCCCCCCCCCCCTTCAGTTTTCAAAAATCCCTAACATTTCATGTTCGACGCTTGACCATATTTTGGAAAAAAATTCTGGCTCTCTGCATGTATTCGCAGTTTGAAATTACGACTTTTATACCGAAAATAGCCAATAAATGAGATCTGCGATTGGTCACATTTTGCTCATACCCCCTGCAGTTTTCAAAATAGCCCAAACATCACAATTTTGACCCTCTTGAGCCATATATTGGAGCCAAATTCTGGCTCTCTGCACGTATTCGAAGTTTGAAATTACGACTTTTTATACCTAAAATATGCCAATCACTGAAAGCAGTGATAAGTCACATTTTGCCCTCCCACCGCCTGCAGTTTTCAAAATATCCCAAACATCCAATATGCGACGCTTGAGCAATATTTTGGATCCAAATTCTGGCTCTCGGCACGTGTACGCAGCATGAATTTACGACATTTTATACCGAAAATATGCAAATTTCTGAGAGAGGGCGATGGTTCACCATTTTGCCCCGGCCCCCTGCAGTTTTCAAAATATCCCAAACATCTCAAATTCGACGCTATAGCAATATTTTGGACGCTAAATTCTGGCTCTCTGCACTTATTTCTACTATTTGAAATTATATACCGAAATTATATTAGACTTTTTAGTACCGAAAATATGCCAATTACTGAAAGCGGCGATGGGTCACATTCTGCCCAAACCCCCCAGAAGTTTTGAAAATATCCCAAACATCCCAAATTCGACCCCTGAGAAATATTTTGGAGCCAAGTTATGACTCTCTGCACGTATTCGCCATTTGAAATTACGACTTTTTATACCGAAAATATGCCAATTACTCAGAGCAACGGGTCACATTTTGCCCAAATCCCTCAGCAGTTTTCAAAATATCCCAAACATTCCAAATTCAACCCATGACCCATATTTTGCAGCCAAACTCTGGCTCTCCGCACGTATTTGCAGTTCGAAATTACGACTTTTTATACCGAAAATATGCCAATTACTGAGAACGGTGAGGGGTCACATTTATCCCTAACCCCCTTGCAGTTTTCAAAATATCCCAAACATGCCAAATTCGAACCTTGAGGCATATTTTGGAGCCAAATTCTGGCTCTCTGACTCGCATTCGCTGTTTGAAATTACGAATATTTATAACGAAACTATGCCAATTACTGAGAGCAGCTATGGGTCACATTTTGACCAAACCCCCACTGCAGTTTTCACTGCTTCTAATTAGGGATTTCTGGATATTTTAAAAACTGCAGGGAGGGTTTGGGCAAAATGTGATCCATCGCAACTTTCAGTAATTGGCATATTTTCTGTATAAAAAGTCGTAATTTCAATCTACGAAAATGTGCAGAGAGCATGAATTTGGCTCCAAAATAAGGCACAAGGGTCGCTGTTGAGATGTTTGGGATATTTTGAAAACTGCTGGGGGGGGGGATTTGGGCAAAATGTGACCCATCGCTGCTCTCAGAAATTTGCATATTTTCGGTATAAAATGTCGTAATTTTAAACGGCGAATACGTGTAGAGAGCCAGATTTTGGCTCCAAATATGGCTCAAGCGTCGAATTTGGGACGTTCGGGATATTTTGAAAACTGCCGGGAGGGTTTGGGCAAAAATTGACTCATCGCCGCTCTCAGTAATTGGCATATTTCGGTATAGAAAAGCCGCAATTTGAAAAGTGCGAATACGTGCAGAGAGCCAGAATTTAGCTCCAAAATATGGATCAAGCGTCGAAATTGGGATGGGTGGGATATCTTGAAAACTGAAGGGAGGGTTTGGGTAAAATGTGATCTATCGCCGCCTATAGTAATTGGCATATTTTCGGTATAAAATTCGTAATTTCAAACGGCGATTACGTGCAGAGAGCCAGAATTTGCCTACTAAATATTGCTCAAACGTCGAAATTGGGTTGTTTGAGATATTTTAAAAACTGCATGGAGGGTTTGGCAAAATGTGATCATCGCCGCTTTCAGTAATTTGCATATTTTCAGTTTAAAACGTCGTAATTTCAATCTGCGAATGCGTGCAGGGAGCCAGAATTTGGCTCCAAAATATGGCTCAAAGGTCGCAATTGAGATGTTTGGGATATTTTGAAAACTGCAGGGAGGGTTTGGGCAAAAGATGACCAATCGTCGCTCTCAGAAATTGGCATATTTTCGTTATCAAAAATCGGAATTTCAAAGTGCGAATACGTGCAGAGAGCGCGAATTTGGCTCCAAAATATGGATTAAGCGTCGAAATTGGGATGTTTAGGATATATAGAAACTGCAGGGAGGGTTTGGACAAAATGTGCCCCATCGCCGCTTTCAGTAATTGGCATATTTTGGGTAAAAATACTGTAATTTCAAACGGCGATTACGTGCAGAGAGCCAGAATTTTCCTTTAAATAGGGCTCAAGCGCCGATTTTGGGACGTTTGGGATATTTTACAAACTGCAGGGTGAGTTTGGGCAAAATGTGACCCATCGTCGATCTCAGTAATGGGCATATTTTCGGTAAAAAATTTCGTAATTTCAAAGTGCGAATACGTGCAGAGAGCGAGAATTTGGCTCCAAAATATGGATCAAGCGTCGAATTTGGATGTTTGGGATATCTTAAAACTTCAGGGGAGGTTTGGGCAAAATGTGACCCATCGCTGCTCCCAGTAATTGGTATATATTCGGTATAAAAAGTCGTAATTTCAATCTGCGAATACGTGCAGAGAGCCAGAATTTGACTCCAAAATATGGCGCAAGAGTCCCATTTAAGATGTTTGGGATATTTTGAAAACTGCAGGGGGGTTTGAGCAAAAGGTGACCCATCGTCGCTCTCAGAAATTGGCATATTTTCGGTAAAAGAGTCGTAATTTCAAAGTATGAATACGTGCAGAGAGCGAGAATTTTATTTGGCTCCAAAATATGGATCAAGCCTCGAAATTTGGATGTCTGGGATATCTTAAAAACTGCAGGGAGGGTTTGGGCAAAATGTGACCCATCGCCGCTTTCAGTAACTGGCATATTTTGGGTATAAAAATCGTAACTTCACACGGCGATTACGTGTAGAAAGCCAGAATTTGCCTCCAAAATATGGCTCAAGCGTCGAATTTTGAATTTTTGGGATATTTTAAAAACTACAGGGAGGGTTTGGGCAAAATGTGATCCATCGCCACTTTCAGTAATTGGCATATTTTCTGTATAAAAAGTCGTAATTTCAATCTGCGAACACGTGCAGAGAGCCAGAATAAGGCTTCAAAATATGGCTCAAGGGTCGCATTTGAGATGTTTGGGATATTTTGAAAACTTCAGGGGGAATTGGGCAAAATGTGACACATCGCCGCTCTCAGTAATTGGCATACTTTCGGTATAAAAAGTCGTAATTTAAATACCCGAATACGTGAAGAGAGCCAGAATTTAGCTCCAAAATATGGCTGAAGAGTCGAATTTGGGATGTTTGGGATATTTTGAAAACTGCTGGGGGGGTGTGGGCAAAATGTGACCCATCGCTGCTCCAAGTAATAGGCATATTTTCGGTATAAAAAGTCGTAGTTTCAAACTTCGAATACGTGTAGAGAGCCAGAATTTGCTCCTAAATATTACTCTAGCGTCGAATTTGGGTTGTTTGGGATATTTTGAAAACTGTAGGGAGCGTTTAGGCAAAATGTGACCTATCGCTGCTTTCAGTAATTGGCATATTTTCGGTATAAAAAGTCGTAATTTCAAACTGCGAATACGTGCAGAAAGCCAGAATTTGGCTCCAAAATATGGTTCAAGCGACCAATTTTGGATGTTTGGGATATTTTGAAAACTGCAGGGTGGGTTTGGGCAAAATGTGACCCATCGACGGTCTTGTCCTATTTTCGGTATAAAATGTCATAATTTGGAAGTGCGAATACATGCAGTGAGCGAGAATTTGGCTCCAAAATATGGATCAAGCGTTGAAATTGGGATGTTTGGGATATCTTGAAAACTGCAGGGAGGGATGGGCAAAATGTGCCGCCTATAGTAATTGGCATAATTTCTTGATAAAAAGTCGTAATTTCAAACGGCGAATACGTGCAGAGAGCCAAATTTTGGCTCCAAAATATTGCTCAAGCGTTTAATTTGGGATGTTTTGAATATTTTGAAAACTGCAGGGGGGTTTGGGCAAAATGTGACCCATCGCTACTCTCAGAAATTTGCATATTTTCGGTATAAAAAGTCGTAATTTCAAACGGCGAATACGTGCAGAGAGCCAGAATTTGGCTCCAAAATATGGCTCAAGCGTCGAATTTCAGATGTTTGAGATAATTTGAAAACTGCAGGGAGGGTTTGGGCAAAATGTGACCCATCGCCGCACTCAGTAATTTGCCTATTTTCGGTATAAAAAGTCGTAATTTCAAACTGCGAATACGTGCAGAGAGCCAGAAATTGGCTCCTAATTATTACTCAATCTTTGAACTTGGGATGTTTGGGATATTTTGAAAACTGCAGGGAGGGTTTGGGCAAAATGTGACCCATCGCCGCACTCAGTAATTGGCCTATTTTCGGTATAAAAAGTCGTAATTTCAAACTGCGAATACGTGCAGAAAGCCAGAATTTGGCTCCAAAATATGGCTCAAGCGTCGAATTTGGGATGTTTGGGATATTTTGAAAACTGCAGGGTTGGTTTGGGCAAAATGTGACCCATCGCCGCTCTCAATAATTAGCATATTTTGGGTATGAAAAGTCTTAATTTCAAACTGCGAATACGAACAGAGAGCCAGAATTTGACTACAAAATATGGCACAAGGGTCGAATTTGGGATGTTTGAGATATTTTGAAAACTGCATGGGGGGTTTGGGCAAAGTGTGACCCATCGCCGCTTTCAGAAATTGGAATATTTTCGGTATAACAAGTCGTAATTTCAAAGTGCGAATACGTGCAGAAAACGAGAATTTCGCTCCAAAACATGGATCAAGCGTCGAATTTGTGATGTTTGTGATATTTTGAAAACTGCAGGGGGGGTTTTGGGCAAAAATGTGTCCCATCGCCGTTCCAGTAATTGGCATATATTCGGTTTAAAAAGTCGTAATTTCAAACTGCGAATACGTGCAGAGAGCCAGAAATTGGGCTCTAAAATATTGCTCAAGCGTTGAATTTGGGATGTTTGTGATATTTTGAAAACTGTAGAAAGGGTTAAGCAAAATGTAATACATCGCCGCTTTCAGTAATTAGCATATTTTCGGTATAAAAAAGTCGTAATTTCAAACTGCGAATACGTGCAGCGAGCTAGAATTTGGCTCCAAAATATTGCTCAAGGGCCAAATTTGGGACGTTTGGGAAATTTTGAAAACTGCAGGGGGGGTTTCGGCAAAATGTAACCCATAGCCAATCTCAGTAATTGGCATATTTTTGGTATAAAAAGTCGTAATTTCAAACGGCGAATACGTGCACAGAGCCAGAATTTGGCTCCAAAATATGGCTCAAGCTTCGAATTTGTAGAGTTTTGGATATTTTAAAAACTGCAGGGTGGGTTTGGTCAAAAAATGACCCATCGCCGTTCTCAGTAATTGGCATATTTTCGGCATAAAAAGTCGTAATTTCAAACGGCGATTACCTGCAGAAAGCCAGAATTTGCCTCAAAAATATGGCTCAAGCGTCGAATTTGTGATTTCTGGGATATTTTAAAAACTGCAGGGAGGGTTTGGGCAAAATGTGATCCATCGCCACTTTCAGTAATTGGCATATTTTCTGTATAAAAAGTCGTAATTTCAATCTGCGAAAACGTGCAGAGAGCAAGAATTTGGCTCCAAAATATGGCTCAAGGGTCGCTGTTGAGATGTTTGGGATATTTTGAAAACTGCTAGGGGGGGGGGTGGTTTTTGCAAAATGTGACCCATCGCTGCTCTCAGAAGTTTGCATATTTTCGGTATAAAAAGTCGTAATTTCGAACTGCGAATTCCTGTAGAGAGCCACAATTTTTCTCCTACATATAGCTCAAGCCATATCGAATTTCGGATGTTCGGGATGTTTTGAAAACTGCCGGGCAGGGTTTGGGCAAAAATTTACTCATCGCCGCTCTCAGTAATTGGCATATTTCGGTATAAAAAGCCGTAATTTGAAAGTGCGAATACGTGCAGAGAGCCTGAATTTAGCTCCAAAATATGGATCAAGCGTCTAAATTGGGATGGTAGGGATATCTTGAAAACTGCAGGGAGGGTTTGGGCAAAATGTGATCTATCGCCGCCCATAGTAATTGGCATATTTTCGGTATAAAAAGTCGTAATTTCAAACAGCGATTACGTGCAGAGAGCCAGAATTTGCCTCCTAAATTTGGCTCAAGCGTCGAAATTGGGATGTTTGGGATATTTTTAAAACTGCATGGAGAGTTTGGCAAAATGTGATCCATCGCTGCTTTCAGTAATTGGCATATTTTCAGTATAAAAAGTCGTAATTTCAATCAGCGAATTCGTGCAGAGAGCCAGAATTTGGCTCCAAAATATTGCTCAAGGGTCGCATTTGAGATGTTTGGGATATTTTGAAAACTGCAGGGAGGGTTTGGGCAAAAGGTGACCAATCGTCGCTCTCAGAAATTGGCATATTTTCGGTATAAAAAGTCTTAATTTCAAAGTGCGAATACGTGCAGAGGCTCCAAAATATGGATCAAGCGTCGAAATTGGGATGTTTGGAATATATAGAAACTGCAGGGAGGGTTTGGACAAAATGTGACCCATCGCCGCTTTCAGTAATTGGCATATTTTGGATATAAATATTGTAATTTCAAACGGCGATTACGTGCAGAGAGCCAGAATTTGGCTCCAAAATATGGCTCAAGCGTCGAATTTGTGATGTTTGGGATATTTTGAAAACTGCAGGGAGTGTTTGGGCAAAATGTGATCCATCGCCGCTTTCATCAATTGGCATATTTTCTGAATAAAAAGTCGTAATTTCAAACAGCGAATACGTGCAGAGAGCCATAATTTGGCTCCAAAATATGGCTCAAGCGTCGAATTTGGGATGTTTGTCATATTTTGAAAACTGCCGGGGGGGGGGGGGGGTTTGGCCAAAATGTGACCCATCGCCGCTCCCAGTAATTGGCATATATTCAGTTTTAAAAGTCGTAATTTCATACTACGTATACGTGCAGAGAGCGAGAATTTGGTTCCAAAATATTGCTGAAGCGTCGAATTTGGGATGTTTGAAAAATTTTGAAAACTGCAGAGGGGCTTGGGCAAAATTTGACCAATCGACGCTATCAGTAATTGGCATATTTTCGGTATAAAAAGTCGTAATTTCAAACTGCGAATACGTGAAGAGAGTTACAATTTGGCTCCAAAATATGGCTCAAGCGTCGAATTTGCGATGTTTGTGATATTTTGAAAACTGCCGGGGAGGTTTGGGCAAAATGTGACCCATCGCTGCTCTTAGTAATTGGTATATATTCGGTATAAAAAGTCGTAATTTCAATCTGCGAATACGTGCAGAGAGCCAGAATTTAGCTCCAAAAGTATGGCTCAAGGGTCGCATTTAAGATGTTTGGGATATTTTGAAAACTGCAGGGGGGTTTGGGCAAAAGGTGACCCATCGCCGCTCTCAGAAATTAGCATATTTTCGGTATAAAAAGTCGTAATTTCAAAGTGCGAATACGTGCAGAGAGCGAGAATTTGGCTCCAAAATATGGATCAAGCGTCGAAATTTGGATGTTTGGGATGTCTTAAAAACTGCAGGGAGGGTTTGGGCAAAATGTGATCCATCGCTACATTCAGTAATTGGCATATTTTCTGTATAAAAAGTAGTAATTTCAATCTGCGAACACGTGCAGAGAGACAGAATTTGGCTCCAAAATATGGCTCAAGGGTCGCATTTGAGATGTTTTGGATATTTTGAAAACTGCAGGGGGAATTGGGCAAAATGTGACACATCGCCGCTCCCAGTAATTGGCATATTTTCGGAATAAAAAGTCGTAATTTTAATCCCCGAATACGAGAAGAGAGCCAGAATTTAGCTCCAAAATTTGGCTCAAGAGTCGAATTTGGGATGTTTGTGATATTTTGAAAACTGCTGGGGGGGTTTGGGCAAAATGTGACCCATCGCTGCTCCAAGTATTAGGCATATATTCGGAATAAAAAGTCGTAATTTCAAACTGCGAATACGTGCAGAGAGCGAGAATTTTTGCTCCAAATTATTGCTCAAGCGTCGAATTTGGGATGATTGGGATACTTTGAAAACTGCAGGGAGGGTTTGGGCAAAATGTGACAAATCGCCGCTTTCATTAATTGGCATATTTTCGGTATAAAATTCGTAATTTCAAACGGCGAATACGTGCAGAGAGCCAAAATTTTGCTCCAGAATATGGCTCAAGCGTTGAATTTGGAATGTTTGGAATATTTTGAAAACTGCAGGGGGGTTTGGGCAAAATGTGACCCATCGCTGCTCTCAGAAATTTACATATTTTCGGTATAAAAAGTCGTAAATTCAAACGGCGAATACGTGCAGAGAGCCAGAATTTGGCTCCAAAATATGGCTCAAGCGTCGAATTTGGGATGTTTGGGATATTTTGAAAACTGCAGGGAGGGTTTAGGAAAAATGTGCCTAATCGCCGCACTCAGTTATTGGCATATTTTCGGTATAAAAAGTCGTAGTTTCAAACTGCGAATTACTCTAGCGTCGAATTTGGGATGTTTGGGATATTTTGAAAACTGCAGGGAGCGTTTAGACAAAATGTGACCCATCGCTGCTTTCAGTAATTGGCATATTTTCGGTACGAAATGTCGTAATTTCAAACTGCGAATTCCTGCAGAGAGCCACAATTTGGCTCCTACATATAGCTCAAGCCATATCGAATTTCGGATGTTCGGGATATTTTGAAAACTGCCGGGCAGGGTTTGGGCAAAAATTGACTCATCGCCGCTCTCAGTAATTGACATATTTCGGTATAAAAAGCCGTAATTTGAAAGTGCGAATACGTGCAGAGAGCCTGAATTTAGCTCCAAAATATGGATCAAGCGTCTAAATTGGGATGGTAGGGATATCTTGAAAACTGCAGGGAGGGTTTGGGCAAAATGTGATCTATCGCTGCTCCAAGTAATAGGCATATATTCGGAATAAAAAGTCGTAATTTCAAACTGCAAATACGTGCAGAGAGCGAGAGTTTTTGCTTCAAAATATTGCTCAAGCGTCGAATTTGGGATGTTTGGGATATTTTGAAAACTGCAGGGAGGGTTTGGGCAAAATGTGCCTCATCGCAGCACTCAGTAATTGGCATATTTTCGGTATAAAAAGTCGTAGTTTCAAACTTCGAATACGTGTAGAGAGCCAGAATTTGGCTCCTAAATATTACTCTAGCGTCGAATTTGGGTTGTTTGGGATATTTTGAAAACTGTAGGGAGCGTTTAGGCAAAATGTGACCTATCGCTGCTTTCAGTAATTGGCATATTTTCGGTATAAAAAGTCGTAATTTCAAACTGCGAATACGTGCAGAAAGCCAGAATTTGGCTACAAAATATGGTTCAAGCGACCAATTTTGGATGTTTGGGATATTTTGAAAACTGCAGGGTGGGTTTGGGCAAAATGTGACCCATCGACGGTCTTGTCCTATTTTCGGTATAAAATGTCATAATTTGGAAGTGCGAATACATGCAGTGAGCGAGAATTTGGCTCCAAAATATGGATCAAGCGTTGAAATTGGGATGTTTGGGATATCTTGAAAACTGCAGGGAGGGTTTGGGCAAAATGTGCCGCCTATAGTAATTGGCATAATTTCTTGATAAAAAGTCGTAATTTCAAACGACGAATACGTGCAGAGAGCCAAATTTTGGCTCCAAAATATTGCTCAAGCGTTTAATTTGGGATGTTTTGAATATTTTGAAAACTGCAGGGGGGTTTGGGCAAAATGTGACCCATCGCTACTCTCAGAAATTTGCATATTTTCGGTATAAAAAGTCGTAATTTCAAACGGCGAATACGTGCAGAGAGCCAGAATTTGGCTCCAAAATATGGCTCAAGCGTCGAATTTCAGATGTTTGAGATAATTTGAAAACTGCAGGGAGGGTTTGGGCAAAATGTGACCCATCGCCGCACTCAGTAATTGGCCTATTTTCGGTATAAAAAGTCGTAATTTCAAACTGCGAATACGTGCAGAGAGCCAGAAATTGGCTCCTAATTATTACTCAATCTTTGAACTTGGGATGTTTGGGATATTTTTAAAACTGCAGGGAGGGTTTGGGCAAAATGTGACCCATCGCCGCACTCAGTAATTGGCCTATTTTCGGTATAAAAAGTCGTAATTTCAAACTGCGAATACGTGCAGAAAGCCAGAATTTGGCTCCAAAATATGGCTCAAGCGTCGAATTTGGAATGTTTGGGATATTTTGAAAACTGCAGGGTTGGTTTGGGCAAAATGTGACCCATCGCCGCTCTCAATAATTAGCATATTTTGGGTATGAAAAGTCTTAATTTCAAACTGCGAATACGTACAGAGAGCCAGAATTTGACTCCAAAATATGGCACAAGGGTCGAATTTGGGATGTTTGAGATATTTTGAAAACTGCATGGGGGGTTTGGGCAAAGTGTGACCCATCGCCGCTTTCAGAAATTGGAATATTTTCGGTATAACAAGTCGTAATTTCAAAGTGCGAATACGTGCAGAAAACGAGAATTTCGCTCCAAAACATGGATCAAGCGTCGAATTTGTGATGTTTGTGATATTTTGAAAACTGCAGGGGGGGTTTTGGGCAAAATGTGTCCCATCGCCGTTCCCAGTAATTGGCATATATTCGGTTTAAAAAGTCGTAATTTCAAACTGCGAATACGTGCAGAGAGCCAGAAATTGGGCTCTAAAATATTGCTCAAGCGTTGAATTTGGGATGTTTGTGATATTTTGAAAACTGTAGAAAGGGTTTAAGCAAAATGTAATACATCGCCGCTTTCAGTAATTAGCATATTTTCGGTATAAAAAAGTCGTAATTTCAAACTGCGAATACGTGCAGCGAGCTAGAATTTGGCTCCAAAATATTGCTCAAGGGCCAAATTTGGGACGTTTGGGAAATTTTGAAAACTGCAGGGGGGGTTTCGGCAAAATGTAACCCATAGCCAATCTCAGTAATTGGCATATTTTTGGTATAAAAAGTCGTAATTTCAAACGGCGAATACGTGCACAGAGCCAGAATTTGGCTCCAAAATATGGCTCAAGCTTCGAATTTGTAGAGTTTTGGATATTTTAAAAACTGCAGGGTGGGTTTGGTCAAAAAATGACCCATCGCCGTTCTCAGTAATTGGCATATTTTCGGCATAAAAAGTCATAATTTCAAACGGCGATTACCTGCAGAAAGCCAGAATTTGCCTCAAAAATATGGCTCAAGCGTCGAATTTGTGATTTCTGGGATATTTTAAAAACTGCAGGGAGGGTTTGGGCAAAATGTGATCCATCGCCACTTTCAGTAATTGGCATATTTTCTGTATAAAAAGTCGTAATTTCAATCTGCGAAAACGTGCAGAGAGCAAGAATTTGGCTCCAAAATATGGCTCAAGGGTCGCTGTTGAGATGTTTGGGATATTTTGAAAACTGCTAGGGGGGGGGGGGTGGTTTTTGCAAAATGTGACCCATCGCTGCTCTCAGAAGTTTGCATATTTTCGGTATAAAAAGTCGTAATTTCGAACTGCGAATTCCTGCAGAGAGCCACAATTTGGCTCCTACATATAGCTCAAGCCATATCGAATTTCGGATGTTCGGGATATTTTGAAAACTGCCGGGCAGGGTTTGGGCAAAAATTGACTCATCGCCGCTCTCAGTAATTGGCATATTTCGGTATAAAAAGCCGTAATTTGAAAGTGCGAATACGTGCAGAGAGCCTGAATTTAGCTCCAAAATATGGATCAAGCGTCTAAATTGGGATGGTAGGGATATCTTGAAAACTGCGGGGAGGGTTTGGGCAAAATGTGATCTATCGCCGCCTATAGTAATTGGCATATTTTCGGTATAAAAAGTCGTAATTTCAAACAGCGATTACGTGCAGAGAGCCAGAATTTGCCTCCTAAATTTGGCTCAAGCGTCGAAATTGGGATGTTTGGGATATTTTTAAAACTGCATGGAGGGTTTGGCAAAATGTGATCCATCGCTGCTTTCAGTAATTGGCATATTTTCAGTATAAAAAGTCGTAATTTCAATCAGCGAATTCGTGCAGAGAGCCAGAATTTGGCTCCAAAATATTGCTCAAGGGTCGCATTTGAGATGTTTGGGATATTTGAAAACTGCAGGGAGGGTTTGGGCAAAAGGTGACCAATCGTCGCTCTCAGAAATTGGCATATTTTCGGTATAAAAAGTCTTAATTTCAAAGTGCGAATACGTGCAGAGGCTCCAAAATATGGATCAAGCGTCGAAATTGGGATGTTTGGAATATATAGAAACTGCAGGGAGGGTTTGGACAAAATGTGACCCATCGCCGCTTTCAGTAATTGGCATATTTTGGATATAAATATTGTAATTTCAAACGGCGATTACGTGCAGAGAGCCAGAATTTGGCTCCAAAATATGGCTCAAGCGTCGAATTTGTGATGTTTGGGATATTTTGAAAACTGCAGGGAGTGTTTGGGCAAAATGTGATCCATCGCCGCTTTCATCAATTGGCATATTTTCTGAATAAAAAGTCGTAATTTCAAACAGCGAATACGTGCAGAGCCATAATTTGGCTCCAAAATATGGCTCAAGCGTCAAATTTGGGATGTTTGTCATATTTTGAAAACTGCAGGGGGGGGGGTTTGGCCAAAATGTGACCCATCGCCGCTCCCAGTAATTGGCATATATTCAGTTTTAAAAGTCGTAATTTCATACTACGTATACGTGCAGAGAGCGAGAATTTGGTTCCAAAATATTGCTGAAGCGTCGAATTTGGGATGTTTGAAAAATTTTGAAAACTGCAGAGGGGCTTGGGCAAAATTTGACCAATCGACGCTATCAGTAATTGGCATATTTTCGGTATAAAAAGTCGTAATTTCAAACTGCGAATACGTGAAGAGAGTTACAATTTGGCTCCAAAATATGGCTCAAGCGTCGAATTTGCGATGTTTGTGATATTTTGAAAACTGCAGGGGAGGTTTGGGCAAAATGTGACCCATCGCTGCTCCCAGTAATTGGTATATATTCGGTATAAAAAGTCGTCATTTCAATCTGCGAATACGTGCAGAGAGCCAGAATTTAGCTCCAAAAGTATGGCTCAAGGGTCGCATTTAAGATGTTTGGGATATTTTGAAAACTGCAGGGGGGTTTGGGCAAAAGGTGACCCATCGCCGCTCTCAGAAATTAGCATATTTTCGGTATAAAATGTCGTAATTTCAAACTGCGAATACGTGCAGAGAGCGAGAATTTGGCTCCAAAATATGGATCAAGCGTCGAAATTTGGATGTTTGAGATGTCTTAAAAACTGCAGGGAGGGTTTGGGCAAAATGTGATCCATCGCTACATTCAGTAATTGGCATATTTTCTGTATAAAAAGTAGTAATTTCAATCTGCGAACACGTGCAGAGAGACAGAATTTGGCTCCAAAATATGGCTCAAGGGTCGCATTTGAGATGTTTTGGATATTTTGAAAACTGCAGGGGGAATTGGGCAAAATGTGACACATCGCCGCTCTCAGTAATTGGCATATTTTCGGAATAAAAAGTCGTAATTTTAATCCCCGAATACGAGAAGAGAGCCAGAATTTAGCTCCAACATTTGGCTCAAGAGTCGAATTTGGGATGTTTGTGATATTTTGAAAACTGCTGGGGGGGTTTGGGCAAAATGTGACCCATCGCTGCTCCAAGTATTAGGCATATATTCGGAATAAAAAGTCGTAATTTCAAACTGCGAATACGTGCAGAGAGCGAGAATTTTTGCTCCAAATTATTGCTCAAGCGTCGAATTTGGGATGATTGGGATACTTTGAAAACTGCAGGGAGGGTTTGGGCAAAATGTGACAAATCGCCGCTTTCATTAATTGGCATATTTTCGGTATAAAATTCGTAATTTCAAACGGCGAATACGTGCAGAGAGCCAAAATTTTGCTCCAGAATATGGCTCAAGCGTTGAATTTGGAATGTTTGGAATATTTTGAAAACTGCAGGGGGGTTTGGGCAAAATGTGACCCATCGCTGCTCTCAGAAATTTACATATTTTCGGTATAAAAAGTCGTAAATTCAAACGGCGAATACGTGCAGAGAGCCAGAATTTGGCTCCAAAATATGGCTCAAGCGTCGAATTTGGGATGTTTGGGATATTTTGAAAACTGCAGGGAGGGTTTAGGAAAAATGTGCCTAATCGCCGCACTCAGTTATTGGCATATTTTCGGTATAAAAAGTCGTAGTTTCAAACTGCGAATTACTCTAGCGTCGAATTTGGGATGTTTGGGATATTTTGAAAACTGCAGGGAGCGTTTAGACAAAATGTGACCCATCGCTGCTTTCAGTAATTGGCATATTTTCGGTACGAAATGTCGTAATTTCAAACTGCGAATTCCTGCAGAGAGCCACAATTTGGCTCCTACATATAGCTCAAGCCATATCGAATTTCGGATGTTCGGGATATTTTGAAAACTGCCGGGCAGGGTTTGGGCAAAAATTGACTCATCGCCGTTCTCAGTAATTGACATATTTCGGTATAAAAAACCGTAATTTGAAAGTGCGAATACGTGCAGAGAGCCTGAATTTAGCTCCAAAATATGGATCAAGCGTCTAAATTGGGATGGTAGGGATATCTTGAAAACTGCAGGGAGGGTTTGGGCAAAATGTGATCTATCGCCGCCTATAGTAATTGGCATATTTTCGGTATAAAAAGTCGTAATTTCAAACAGCGATTACGTGCAGAGAGCCAGAATTTGCCTCCTAAATTTGGCTCTAGCGTCGAAATTGGGATGTTTGGGATATTTTTAAAACTGCATGGAGGGTTTGGCAAAATGTGATCCATCGCTGCTTTCAGTAATTGGCATATTTTCAGTATAAAAAGTCGTAATTTCAATCAGCGAATACGTGCAGAGAGCCAGAATTTGGATCCAAAATATTGCTCAAGGGTCGCATTTGAGATGTTTGGGTTGTTTTGAAAACTGCAGGGAGGGTTTGGGCAAAAGGTGACCAATCGTCGCTCTCAGAAATTGGCATATTTTCGGTATAAAAAGTCTTAATTTCAAAGTGCGAATACGTGCAGAGCGCGAATTTGGCTCCAAAATATGGATCAAGCGTCGAAATTGGGATGTTTGGAATATATAGAAACTGCAGGGAGGGTTTGGACAAAATGTGACCCATCGCTGCTTTCAGTAATTGGCATATTTTGGATATAAATATTGTAATTTCAAACGGCGATTACGTGCAGAGAGCCAGAATTCTTCTTTAAAATAGGGCTCAAGCGCCGATTTTTGGATGTGTGGGATATTTTATAAACTGCAGGGAGAGTTTGGGCAAAATGTGATCCATCGCCGCTTTCAGTAATTGGCATATTTTCTGAATAAAAAGTCGTAATTTCAAACTGCGAATACGTGCAGAGAGCCAGAATTTGGCTCCAAAATATGGCTCAAGCGTCGAATTTGTGATGTTTGGGATATTTTGAAAACTGCAGGGAGCGTTTAGACAAAATGTGACCCATCGCTGCTTTCAGTAATTGGCATATTTTCGGTACAAAATGTAGTAATTTCAAACTGCGAATACGATCAGAAAGCCAGAATTTGGCTCCAAAATATGGCTCAAGCGACGAATTTGGGATGTTTGGGATATTTTGAAAACTACAGGGTGGCTTTGGGCAAAATGTGACCCATCGCCGGTATCAGTAATTGTCATATTTTCGGTATAAAAATTCGTAATTTGAAAGTGCGAATACATGCAGAGAGCGAGAATTTGGCTACAAAATATGGATCAAGCTTCGAAATTGGGATGTTTGGGATATCTTGAAAACTGCAGGGAGGGTTTGGGCAAAATGTGATTCATCGCCGCCTATAGTAATTGGCATAATTTCGGGATAAAAAGTCGTAATTTCAAACGGCGAATACGTGCAGAGAGCCAAATTTTGGCTCCAAAATATGGTTGAAGCGTTTAATTTGGGATGTTTTGAATATTTTGAAAACTGCAGGGGGGTTTGGGCAAAATGTGACCCATCGCTGCTCTCAGAAATTTGCATATTTTGTGTATAAAAAGTCGTAATTTCAAACTGCGAATACGTGCAGAGAGCAAGAATTTGACTCCAAAATATGACTCAAGCGTCGAATTTGGGATGTTTGGGGAAATTTGAAAACTGCAGGGAGGGTTTGGGCAAAATGTGACCCATCGCCGCACTCAGTAATTGGCATATTTTGTGTATAAAAAGTCGTAATTTCAAACTTCTAATACGTGCAGAGAGCCAGAATTTGACTCCAAAATATGGCACAAGGGTCGGATTTGGGATGTTTGTGATATTTTGAAAACTGCATGGGGGGTTTGGGCAAAATGTGACCCATCGCCGCTCTCAGTAATTGGCATATTTTCGGTATAAAAAGTCGTAATTTCAAAGTGCGAATTCGTGCAGAGAGCGAGAATTTGGCTCCAAAATATGGATCAAGCATCGAAATTATGATGTTTGGGATATCTTAAAAACTGCAGGGATGGTTTGGGCAAAATGTAACCCATCGCCGCTTTCAGTAATTAGCATATTTTCTGTATAATAATTCGTAACTTCAATATGCGAATACGTGCAGAGAGACAGAATTTGACTCCGAAATATGGATCAAGCGTCGAAATTGGGAATGTTTGGGATATTTTGAAAACTGCATGGAGGGTTTGGGCAAAATGTGACCCATCGCTGCTTTCAGTAATTGGCATATTTTCGGTATAAAAAGTCGTAATTTCAAACTGCGAATACATGCAGAAGCAAGAATTTGGCTCCAAAATATGGATCAGGCGTCGAATTTGGGATGTTTGGGATATTTTCAAAACTGCAGGGAGGTTTGGGCAAAATTTGATCCATCGCCGCTTTCAGTAATTGGCATATTTTCGGTATAAAAAGTCGTAATTTCAAACTGCGAATACGTGCAGAGAGCGAGAATTTGGCTCCAAAATATGGATCAAGCGTCGAATTTGGGATAATTGGCATATATAAAAACTGCAGGGAGGGTTTGGGCAAAACGTGACCCATCGCTGCTTTCAGTAATTGGCATATTTTGTTATAAAAAGTCGTAATTTCAAACGGCGAATACGTGCAGAGAGCCAGAATTTGGCTCCAAAATATGGCTCAAGCGTCGAATTTAGGATGTTTGTCATATTTTGAAAACTGCAGGGTGGGGGGGGGGGGGGTTTGGCCAAAATGTGACCCATCGCCGCTCCCAGTAATTGGCATATATTCAGTTTTAAAAGTCGTAATTTCATACTGCGTATACGTGCAGAGAGCGAGAATTTGGTTCCAAAATATTGCTCAAGCGTCGAATTTGGGATGTTTGAAAAATTTTGAAAACTGCTGAGGGGCTTGGGCAAAATGTGACCCATCGACGCTATCAGTAATTGGCATATTTTGGGTATAAAAAGTCGTAATTTCAAACTGCGAATACGTGAAGAGAGTTACAATTTGGCTCCAAAATATGGCTCAAGCCTCGAATTTGCGATGTTTGTGATATTTTGAAAACTGCAGGGGAGGTTTGGGCAAAATGTGACCCATCGCTGCTCCCAGTAATTGGTATATATTCGGTATGAAAAGTCGTAATTTCAATCTGCGAATACGTGCAGAGAGCCAGAATTTAGCTCCAAAAGTATGGCTCAAGGGTCGCATTTAAGATGTTTGGGATATTTTGAAAACTGCAGGAGGGTTTGGGCAAAAGGTGACCCATCGCCGCTCTCAGAAATTGGCATATTTTCGGTATAAAAACTCGTAATTTCAAAGTGCGAATACGTGCAGAGAGCGAGAATTTGGCTCCAAAATATGGATCAAGCGTCGAAATTTGGATGTTTGGGATATTTTAAAAACTGCAGGGAGGGTTTGGGCAAAATGTGATCCATCGCTACATTCAGTAATTGGCATATTTTCTGCATAAAAAGCCGTAATTTCAATCTGCGAACACGTGCAGAGAGACAGAATTTGGCTCCAAAATATGGCTCAAGGGTCGTATTTGAGATGTTTTGGATATTTTGAAAACTGCAGGGGGAATTGGGCAAAATGTGACACATCGCCGCTCTCAGTAATTGGCATATTTTCGGAATAAAAAGTCGTAATTTTAATCCCCGAATACGAGAAGAGAGCCAGAATTTAGCTCCAAAATTTGGCTCAAGAGTCGAATTTGGGATGTTTGTGATATTTTGAAAACTGCTGGGGGGGTTTGGGCAAAATGTGACCCATCGCTGCTCCAAGTAATAGGCATATATTCGGAATAAAAAGTCGTAATTTCAAACTGCGAATACGTGCAGAGAGCGAGAATTTTTGCTCCAAAATATTGCTCAAGCGTCGAATTTGGGATGTTTGGGATACTTTGAAAACTGCAGGGAGGGTTTGGGCAAAATGTGACAAATCGCCGCTTTCATTAATTGGCATATTTTCGGTATAAAATTCGTAATTTCAAACGGCGAATACGTGCAGAGAGCCAAAATTTTGCTCCAGAATATGGCTCAAGCGTTGAATTTGGAATGTTTGGAATATTTTGAAAACTGCAGGGGGGTTTGGGCAAAATGTGACCCATCGCTGCTCTCAGAAATTTACATATTTCCGGTATAAAAAGTCGTAAATTCAAACGGCGAATACGTGCAGAGAGCCAGAATTTGGCTCCAAAATATGGCTCAAGCGTCGAATTTGGGATGTTTGGGATATTTTGAAAACTGCAGGGAGGGTTTAGGAAAAATGTGCCTAATCGCCGCACTCAGTTATTGGCATATTTTCGGTATAAAAAGTCGTAGTTTCAAACTGCGAATTACTCTAGCGTCGAATTTGGGATGTTTGGGATATTTTGAAAACTGCAGGGAGCGTTTAGACAAAATGTGACCCATCGCTGCTTTCAGTAATTGGCATATTTTCGGTACAAAATGTAGTAATTTCAAACTGCGAATACGCTCAGAAAGCCAGAATTTGGCTCCAAAATATGGCTCAAGCGACGAATTTGGGATGTTTGGGATATTTTGAAAACTGCAGGGTGGCTTTGGGCAAAATATGACCCATCGCCGGTATCAGTAATTGTCATATTTTCGGTATAAAAAGTCGTAATTTGAAAGTGCGAATACATGCAGAGAGCGAGAATTTGGCTACAAAATATGGATCAAGCTTCGAAATTGGGATGTTTGGGATATCTTGAAAACTGCAGGGAGGGTTTGGGCAAAATGTGATTCATCGCCGCCTATAGTAATTGGTATAATTTCGGGATAAAAAGTCGTAATTTCAAACGGCGAATACGTGCAGAAAGCCAAATTTTGGCTCCAAAATATGGTTGAAGCGTTTAATTTGGGATGTTTTGAATATTTTGAAAACTGCAGGGGGGTTTGGGCAAAATGTGACCCATCGCTGCTCTCAGAAATTTGCATATTTTGTGTATAAAAAGTCGTAATTTCAAACTGCGAATACGTGCAGAGAGCCAGAATTTGACTCCAAAATATGGCTCAAGCGTCGAATTTGGGATGTTTGGGGAAATTTGAAAACTGCAGGGAGGGTTTGGGCAAAATGTGACCCATCGCCGCACTCAGTAATTGGCATATTTTGTGTATAAAAAGTCGTAATTTCAAACTGCTAATACGTGCAGAGAGCCAGAATTTGACTCCAAAATATGGCACAAGGGTCGGATTTGGGATGTTTGAGATATTTTGAAAACGGCATGAGGGGTTTGGGCAAAATGTGACCCATCGCCGCTCTCAGTAATTGGCATATTTTCGGTATAAAAAGTCGTAATTTCAAAGTGCGAATTCGTGCAGAGAGCGAGAATTTGGCTCCAAAATATGGATCAAGCATCGAAATTATGATGTTTGGGATATCTTAAAAACTGCAGGGAGGGTTTGGGCAAAATGTAACCCATCGCCGCTTTCAGTAATTAGCATATTTTCTGTATAATAATTCGTAACTTCAATATGCGAATACGTGCAGAGAGACAGAATTTGACTCCAAAATATGGATCAAGCGTCGAAATTGGGATGTTTGGGATATTTTGAAAACTGCAGGGAGGGTTTGAGCAAAATGTGACCCATCGCTGCTTTCAGTAATTGGCATATTTTCGGTATAAAAAGTCGTAATTTCAAACTGCGAATACATGCAGAAGCAAGAATTTGGCTCCAAAATATGGATCAGGCGTTGAATTTGGGATGTTTGGGATATTTTCAAAACTGCAGGGAGGTTTGGGCAAAATTTGATCCATCGCCGCTTTCAGTAATTGGCATATTTTCGGTATAAAAAGTCGTAATTTCAAACTGCGAATACGTGCAGAGAGCGAGAATTTGGCTCCAAAATATGGATCAAGCGTCGAATTTGGGATAATTGGTATATATAAAAACTGCAGGGAGGGTTTGGGCAAAACGTGACCCATCGCCGCTTTCAGTAATTGGCATATTTTGTTATAAAAAGTCGTAATTTCAAACGGCGAATACGTGCAGAGAGCCAGAATTTGGATCCAAAATACGGCTCAAGCGTCGAATTTGGGATGTTTGTGATATTTTCAAAACTGCATGGGGGGTTTGGGCAAAATGTGACCAATCACCGTTTTCAGTAATTGGCATATTTTCTGTATAAAAATTCGTAATTTCAAACTGAGAATACGTGCAGAGAGCCAGACTAAGGATCCAAAATATGGCTCAAGCGTCGAATTTGGGATGTTTGTGATATTTTGAGAACTGCAGGGGGGGGTTTGGGCAAAATGTAACCCATCGCCGCTCCCAGTAATTGGAATATTTTCTAAATAAAAAGTCGTAATTTCAAACTGCGAATACGTAGAGACAGCGAGAATTTGGCTCCAAAATATTGTTCAAGCGTCAAATTTGGGATGTTTGGGATATTTTGAAAACTGCATGGGGGGTTTGGGCAAAATGTGACCTATCGCCGCTTTCAGTAATTGGAATATTTTGGGTATAAAAAATCGTAATTTCAAACTGCGAATACGTGCAGAGAGCCAGAATTTGACTCCAAAATATGGCACAAGGGTCGGATTTGGGATGTTTGAGATATTTTGAAAACGGCATGAGGGGTTTGGGCAAAATGTGACCCATCGCCGCTCTCAGTAATTGGCATATTTTCGGTATAAAAAGTCGTAATTTCAAAGTGCGAATTCGTGCAGAGAGCGAGAATTTGGCTCCAAAATATGGATCAAGCATCGAAATTATGATGTTTGGGATATCTTAAAAACTGCAGGGAGGGTTTGGGCAAAATGTAACCCATCGCCGCTTTCAGTAATTAGCATATTTTCTGTATAATAATTCGTAACTTCAATATGCGAATACGTGCAGAGAGACAGAATTTGACTCCAAAATATGGATCAAGCGTCGAAATTGGGATGTTTGGGATATTTTGAAAACTGCAGGGAGGGTTTGAGCAAAATGTGACCCATCGCTGCTTTCAGTAATTGGCATATTTTCGGTATAAAAAGTCGTAATTTCAAACTGCGAATACATGCAGAAGCAAGAATTTGGCTCCAAAATATGGATCAGGCGTTGAATTTGGGATGTTTGGGATATTTTCAAAACTGCAGGGAGGTTTGGGCAAAATTTGATCCATCGCCGCTTTCAGTAATTGGCATATTTTCGGTATAAAAAGTCGTAATTTCAAACTGCGAATACGTGCAGAGAGCGAGAATTTGGCTCCAAAATATGGATCAAGCGTCGAATTTGGGATAATTGGTATATATAAAAACTGCAGGGAGGGTTTGGGCAAAACGTGACCCATCGCCGCTTTCAGTAATTGGCATATTTTGTTATAAAAAGTCGTAATTTCAAACGGCGAATACGTGCAGAGAGCCAGAATTTGGATCCAAAATACGGCTCAAGCGTCGAATTTGGGATGTTTGTGATATTTTCAAAACTGCATGGGGGGTTTGGGCAAAATGTGACCAATCACCGTTTTCAGTAATTGGCATATTTTCTGTATAAAAATTCGTAATTTCAAACTGAGAATACGTGCAGAGAGCCAGACTAAGGATCCAAAATATGGCTCAAGCGTCGAATTTGGGATGTTTGTGATATTTTGAGAACTGCAGGGGGGGGTTTGGGCAAAATGTAACCCATCGCCGCTCCCAGTAATTGGAATATTTTCTAAATAAAAAGTCGTAATTTCAAACTGCGAATACGTAGAGACAGCGAGAATTTGGCTCCAAAATATTGTTCAAGCGTCAAATTTGGGATGTTTGGGATATTTTGAAAACTGCATGGGGGGTTTGGGCAAAATGTGACCTATCGCCGCTTTCAGTAATTGGCATATTTTGGGTATAAAAAATCGTAATTTCAAACTGCGAATACGTGCAGAGATCCAAAATTTGGCTCCAAAATATGGCTCAAGCGTTTAATTTGGGATGCTTGGAATATTTTGAAAACTGCAGGGGGGTTTGGGCAAAATGTGACCCATCGCTGCTCTCAGAAATTTCCATATTTTCGGTATAAAAAGTCGTAATTTCAAACAGCGAATACGTGCAGACAGCCAGAATTTGGCTGCAAAATATGGCTCAAGCGTCGAATTTGAGATGTTTGGGATATTTCGAAAGCTGCAGGGAGGGTTTGGGCAAAATGTGACCCATCGTCGCACTCAGTAATTGGCATATTTTGGGTATAAAAAGTTGTAATTTCAAACTGCGAATACGTGCAGAGAGCCAGAATTTGGCTCCTAAATATTACTCAATCTTTGAATTTGGGATTTTGGTATATTTTGAAAACTGCAGGGAGGGTTTGGGCAAAATGTGACCCATCGCTGCTCTCAGTAATTGGCATATTTTGGGTATAAAAAGTCTTAATTTCAAACTGCGTATACGTGCAGAGAGCCAGAATTTGACTCCAAAACATAGCACAAGGGTCGAATTTGGAATGTTTGAGATATTTTGAAAACTGCAGTGGGGGGGTTTGGGCAAAATGTGACCCATCGCAGAGGCTCAAGAGAGGGATGCAGAGACTTAAGAGAGTGATTCAAAGGCTCAAGAGAGGGAAGCAGAGGCTCAAGAGAGGGATGCAGAGGGTCAAGAGAGTGAAGCAGAGGCTCAAGAGAGTGATGCAGAGGCTAAAGCGAGTGATGCAGAGGCTCAAGAGAGGGATGCAGAGGCTTAAGAGAGTGATGCAGAGGCTCAAGAGAGTGATGCAGAGGCTTAAGAGAGGAATGCCGAGGCTCAAGAGAGGGATGTAGAGGCTCAAGGGAGTAATGCAGAGGCTCACGAGATTGATGCAGAGGCTTAGGAGAATGATGCAGAGGCTCAAAAGCGGGATGCAGAGGCTGAAGGGAGTGATGCAGAGGCTCAAGAGAGGGATGCAGAGGCACAAGAGAGTGATTCAGAGGCTCAGGATAGGGATGCAGGGGCTCATGAGAGGGATGCAGGGGCTCATGAGAGGGATGCATCACTCTCTTGAGCCTCTGCATCACTCTCTTGAGCCTCTGCAACACTCTCTTCAGCCTCAGCATCACTCTCTTGTGGCCTCTGCATCACTCTCCTAAGCCTCTGAATAACTCTTTTGAGCCTCTGCTTCCTCCCTTGATCCTCTGCATCACTTTCTTGAGCCTCTGCATCCCTCTCTTGAGCCTCTGCATGACACTCTTGAGAATCTGCATCACCTTCTTAAGCCTCTGCATCCTTTTTTTGAGCCTCTGCATCACTTTCTTAAGCCTCTGCATCCCTTTCTTGAGCGTCTGCATCACTCTCTTGATCTCCTGAATCCCTCTCATGAGCCTTTGCTTCCCTCTCCTGAGCCTTTGCATCACTCTCCTAAGCCTCTGCATCTCTCTTTTGAGCCTCTGCGTCACTCTGAAGAGCCTTTGCATCCCTCTCTTGTGCCTCTGCATCCCTCACTTGAGCATCTGCATCCCCTCTCTTGAGCCCCTGCATCCCTCTCTTGAGCCTCTGCATCCCTCTCCTGAGCCTTTGCATCCCTCTCTTAAGCCTCTGCATCACTCTCTTAAGCTTCTGCATCACTCTTGTAAGCCTCTGATTCACTCTCTTGAGCCTCTGCATCCCTCTCTTTAACTCCTGCATCCCTTTTATGAGCCTCTGCATCCCTCTCTTGGGCCTCTGCATCACTCTCACGAGCCTCTGCATCCCTCTCTTGTACCTCTGCATCCCTCACTTGAGCCTCTGCACCCCTCTCTTGAGTCTCTGCATCCCTCTCTTGAGCCTCTGCCTCCCTCTCTTAAGCCTCTGCATCACTCTCTTAAGCCTCTGCATCACGCTTTTAAGCCCCTGAATCACTCTCTTGAGCCTGTGCATCACTCTCTTGAGCCCCTGCATCCCTCTCTTGAGGCTCTGCATCACTCTCTTGAGCCTCTGCATCACCCTCTTAAGCCTCTGCAGCACTCTCTTGAGCCTCTGCATCCCTTTCCTAAGCCTCTACCTCACTCTCTTAAGCCTCTGCATCACTCTCGGTAGCCTCTGAATCACTCTCTTGAGCCTCTGCATCCCTCTCTTGAGCCTCTGCATCACTCTTTTCAGTCTCTTCATCCCTCTCTTGAGCCTCTGCAACACTCTTTTCAGCCTCTGCATCACTCTCTTAAGCCTCTGAATCCCTCTCTTGTTCCTCTGCATCACTCTCTTGAGCCTCTGCATCATTCTCTTGAGCCTCTGCGTCCCTCTCTTAAGCGTCTGCATCCCTCTCTTGATCCTCTGCATCACTCTCTTAAGCCTCTGCATCCCTCTCTTGAGCGTCTGCATCACCCTTTTCAGCCTCTGCATCCCTCTCTTGAGCCTCTGCAACACTCTCTTCAGCCTCTGCATAACTCTCTCAAGCCTCTGCATCACTCTAGTAAGCCTCTGAATCAAACTCTTCAGCCATTGCATCCCTCGCTTGAGCCTCTGCATCCCTTTCTTAAGCCTCTGCATCACTCTCTTAAGCCTTGCATCACTCTCTTAAGCCTCTGCTTCCCTCTCTTGATCCTTTGCATCACTCTCTTGAGGCTCAGCATCAATCTCTTCATCGTCTGCATAACTCTCTTGAGCCTCTGCATCACTCTATTGCGCCTCTGCATCACTCTCTTGAGCCTCTGCATCACTCTCTTGAGCCTCTGCATCACTCTCTTAAGCCTCTGCATCCCTCTCTTTAACCTCTGCATCACTCTCTTGAGCCTCTGCATCATTCTCTTGAGCCTCTGCATCCCTCTCTTAAGCCTCTACATCATTCTCTTGAGCCTCTGCAACACTCTCTTGAGCCTCTGCATCACTCTCTTAAGCCTCTGCCTTTCTCTCTTGAGCCTCTGTATCAATCTGTTTAGCCTCTGCATCCCTCTCTGGAGCTTCAGCATCCCTCTATTGAGCCTTTTGTAGCACTTTCTTGAGCCTCTGCCTCATTCTTTTGAGAGTCTGCATCACTCTCTTGAGCCTCTACATCACTCTCTTGAGCCTCTGCATCACTCTCTTGAGCATCTGCATCACTCTCTTAAGCCTCTGCATCCCTCTCTTAATCCTCTGCATCACTCTCTTGAGCCTCTGCATCATTCTCTTGAGCCTCTGCATAACTCTCTCAAGCCTCTTCATCATTCACTTGAGCCTCTGCATTACTCTCTTGAGCCTCTGCATCAATCTCTTAATCCTCTGCGTCTCTCTTTTCAGCCTCTGCATCACTCTCTTGAGCCTCTGCATCCCTCTCTGGAGCCTCAGCATCCCTCTCTTGAGCCTTTGCAGCACTCTCTTGAGCCTCTGCATCATTCTCTTGAGCCTCTGCATCCCTCTCTTAAGCCTCTGCATCACTCTCTTGAGCATCTGCATCCCTCTCTAAAGCCTCTGCATCACTCTCTTGAGCCTCTGCATCTCTCTCTTGAATTCCTGCATCCCTCTCATGAGCCTCTGCATCCCTCTATTGAGCCTTTGCATCACTCTCTTAAGCCTCTGCATTCCTCTCTAGAGCCACTGCATCACTCTCAAGAGTCTCTGCATCCCTCTCTTGAGCCTCTGCATCCCTCTCTTGAGCCCCTGCATCCCTCTCTTGAGCCTCTGCATCCCTCTCTTGAGCCTTTGCATCCCTCTCTTAAGCCTCTGCATCATTCTCTTCCGCCTCTGCATCACTCTCATGAGCCTCTGCATCCCCTCTCTTAAGCCTCTGCATCACACTCTTAAGCCTCTGCATCACTCTTTTCAGCCTCTTCATCCCTCTCTTCAGCCTCTGCATCACTCTCTTAAGCCTCAGAATCCCTCTCTTGATCCACTGCATCACTCTATTGAGCCTCTGCATCGTTCTCATGAGCCTCTGCATCCCTCTCGTAAGCCTCTGCATCCATCTCTTGATCCTCTGCATCACTCTCTTAAGCCTCTGCATCCCTCTCTTGAGCGTCTGCATCACTCCTTTCAGCCTCTGCATCACTCTCTTGATCCTCTGCATCACTCTCTTAAGCCTCTGAATCAATCTCTTGAGCCTTTGCATCCCTCTTTTCAGCCTCTGCATCACTTTCTTAAGCCTCTGCATCACTTTCTTAAGACTCTGCATCACTTTCGTAAGCCTCTGCATCACTCTCAAGAGTGTCTGCATCACTCTCTTCAGCCTCTGCATCACTCTCTTCAGCCTCTGCTTCCCTCTCTTTATCCTTTGCATCACTCTCTTGAGCCTCTGCATCACTCTCGTGATCATCTGCATCACTCACTTGATCCTCTGCATCACTCTCTTGAGCCTCTGCATCACTCTCTTGAGCCTCTGCATCACTCTCTTGAGCCTCGGCATCACTCTCTTAACCCTCCGCATCCCTCTCTTTATCCTCTCCATCTCTCTCTTGAGCCTCTGCATCATTCTCTTGAGCCTCTGCATCCCTCTCTTAAGCCTCTACATCATTCTCTTGAGTCTCTGCATCATTCTCTTGAGCCTCTGCATCCCTCTCTTAAGCCTCTACATCATTCTCTTGAGTCTCTGCATCATTCTCTTGAGCCTCTGCATCCCTCTCTTAAGCCTCTACATCATTCTCTTGAGTCTCTGCATCCCTCTCTTGAGCCTCTGCATCACTCTCTTAAGCCTCTGCAACTCTCTCTTCAGCCTCTGCATCACTCTCTTAAGCCCCTGCATTACTCTCTTCGGCCTCTGCATCACTCTCTTAAGCCTCTGCTTCCCTCTCTTGATCCTGTGCATCACTCACTTGAGTCTTTCCATCACTCTCATGATCTTCTGCAACACTCTATTGAGCCTCTGCATCACTCTCTTGAGCCTCTACATCATTCTCTTGAGTCTCTGCATTACTCTCTTGAGCCTCTGCATCACTCTGTTAATCCTCTGCGTCTCTCTCTTCAGCCTCTGCATCACTCTCTTGAGCCTCTGCATCCCTCTCTGGAGCCTCAGCATCCCCCTCTTGAACCTCTGCAGCACTCTCTTGAGTCTCTGCATCATTCTCTTTAGCCTCTGCATCCCTCTCTTAAGCATCTGCATCACTCTCTTGATCATCTGCATCCCTCTCTTAAGCATCTGCATCACTCTCTTGATCATCTGCATCCCTCTCTTAAGCCTCTGCATCACTCTCTTGAGCCTCTGCATCTCTCTCTTGAACTCCTGCATTCCTCTCATGAGACTCTGCATCCCTCTATTGAGCATTTGCATCACTCTCTTAAGCGTCTGCGTCCCTCGCTTGAACCTCTGCATCACTCTCAAGAGTCTCTGCATCCCACTCTTGAGCCTCTGCATCCCTCTCTTGAGCCCCTGCATCCCTCTCTGGAGCCTCTGCATCCCTCTCTTGAGCCTCTGTATCCCTCTCTTAATCCTCTGCATCACTCTTTTAAGCCTCTGCATCACTCTCTTGAGCTTCTGCATCACTCTCTTAAGCCTCTGCATCACTCTCTTGAGCCTCTGCATCACTCTCTTGAGCCTCTGCATAACTCTCTTGGGTCTCTGCATCACTCTCTTGAGCCTCTGCATTCCTCTCTTGAGCCTCTGCAACACTCGTTTCAGTCTCTTCATCCCTCTCTTGATCCTCTGCAACACTCTCTTCAGCCTCTGCATCACTCTCGTAAGCCTCTGAATCCCTCTCTTGATCCTCTGCATCACTCTCTTGAGCCTCTGTTTCATTCCCTTGAGCCTCTGCATTCCTCTCCTTAGCCTCTACCTCACTCTCTTAAGCCTCTGCATCACTCTCTAGAGCCTCTGCATCATTCTCTTGAGCCTCTGCATCCCTTTCTTAAGCCTCTAAATTATTCTCGTGTGCCTCTGCATCACATATGGATAAAGTGTCGAATTTGGGATGTTTGGGATATTTTGAAAACTGCAGGGGGGTTTCAGCAAAATGTGACCCATCGCCGCTCTCAGTAATTGGCATATTTTCGGTATAAAAATTCGTAATTTAAACTACGAATAAATGCAGAGCGCCAGTATTTGGCTCTTAAATATGGCTCAAGGGTAGAATTAGGGAAGTTTGGGATATTTTGAGAACTGCCGGGGGGTTTGGGCAAAATGTGACCCATCGCCGCTTTCAGTAATTGGCATATTTTCCGTATAAAAGTCGTAATTTCAAACAGCGAATACGTGCAGAGAGCCAGAATTTGGCTCCAAAATATGGCTCAAGGGTCGATTTTGGGATGTTTGGTATATTTTGAAAACTGCAGTGGGAGTTTGGGCAAAATGTGACCCATCGCCGCTTGCAGCCTCTGCATCCCTCTCTTTAGCCTCTGCATCACTCTCTTGAGCCTCTCCATCACTCTCTTTAGCCTCTGCATCACTCTTTTGAGCCTCTGCATCACTCTCTTGAGCCTCTGTATCCCTGTCTAGAGCATCTGCATCACTCTCTTGAGCCTCTGCATCACTCTCTTGAGCCTCTGCATCCCTCTCTTGAGCCTCTGCATCATTCTCCTAAGCCTCTCCATCCCTCACTTGAGCCTCAGCATCCCTCTCATGAGCCTCTGCAACCCTCTCTTGAGCCTCTGCATCATTCTTCTGAGTCTCTGCATCCCTCTCTTCAGCCTCTGCATCCCCTGTCTTGAGCCTCTGCATCACTCTCTTGAGTCTCTTCATCCCTCTCTTAAGCCTCTGCATCATTCTCTTCAGCATCTGCATCACTCTCTTGAGCCTCTGCATCACTCTCTTGAGCCTCTGCATCACTCTTTATGCCTCTGCATCATTCTCTTCAGCCTCTGCATCCCTCTCTTAAGCCTCTGCATCACTGTCTTGAGCCTCTGCATCACTCTCTTCAGCTTCTGCATCCCTCTCCTAAGCCTCTACATCATACTCTTCAGCCTCTAAATCCCTCCCTTAAGCCTCTGTATCATTCTCTTCAGCCTCTGCATCCCTCTCATAAACCTCTGCATCATTCTCTTGAGCCCCTGCATCATTCCCTTGAGCCTCTGCATCCCTCTCTTAAGCCTCTACATCATTCTCGTGTGTCTCTTAATCACTCTCTTGAACCTCTGCATCACTCTCTTAAGCCTCTGCATCTCTCTCTTCAGCCTCTGCATCACTTTCTTGAGCCTCTGCATCACTCTCTTGAGTCTCTACATCCCTCTCTTGAGCCTCTGCATCCCTCTCTTAAGCCTTTGCATCACTTTCTTGAGCCTTTGCATCATTCCTTAAACCTCTGCATCCCTCTCTTGAGCCTCGGCATCACTCTTCTGAGTCTCTGCATCTCTCTCTCTCTTAAGCCTCAGCATCTCTCTCTCTTGAGCCTCTGCATCACTCTCTTGAGCCTCTGCATCTCTCTCTTGAGCCTCTACATCCCTCTCTTGAGCCTCTGCATCCCTCTCTAAAGCATCTGCATCACTCTCTTGAGCCTCTGCATCACTCTCTTAAGCCTCGGCATCCCTCTCTTGAGCATCTGCATCACTCTCTTGAGCCAATGCATCACTCTCTTGAGCCTCTGCAACACTCTCATCAGCGTCTGCATCACTCTCTTAAGCATCTGCATCACTCTCCTGAGCCTCTGCATCACTCTCTTAAGCCTCGGCATCCCTCTCTTGAGCATCTGCATCACTCTCTTGAGCCAATGCATCACTCTCTTGAGCCTCTGCATCACCCTCTTAAGCCTCTGCATTCCTTTTTTGAGCCTCTGCATCACTCTCTTAAGCCTCTGCATCCCTCTCTTGATCCTCTGCATCACTCTCTTGAGCCTCTGAATCATTCTCTTGAGCCTCTGCATCCCTCTCTTAAGCCTCTACATCATTCTCTTGAGCCTCTGCATCCCTCTCTTGAGCCTCTGCATCATTCTCCTAAGCCTCTTCATCCCTCACTTGAGCCTCAGCATCCCTCTCATGAGCCTTTTGAACCCTCTCTTGAGCCTCTGCATCACTCTTCTGAGTCTCTGCATCCCTCTCTTCAGCCTCTGCATCCCCTGTCTTGAGCCTCTGCATCACTCTCTTGAGTCTCTTCATCCCTCTCTTAAGCCTCTGCATCATTCTCTTCAGCATCTGCATCACTCTCTTAAGCCTCTGCATCATTCTCTTCAGCCTCTGCATCACTCTCTTGAGCCTGTGCATCACTCTCTTGACCCTCTGCATCACTCTTTAAGACTCTGCATCATTCTCTTCAGCCTCTGCATCCCTCTCTTAAGCCTCTGCATCACTGTCTTGAGCCTCTGCATCACTCTCTTCAGCTTCTGCATCCCTCTCCTAAGCCTCTGCATCATACTCTTCAGCCTCTACATCCCTCCCTTAAGCCTTTGCATCATTCTCTTCAGCCTCTGCATCCCTCTCATAAGCCTCTGCATCATTCTCTTGAGCCCCTGCATCATTCCCTTGTGCCTCTGCATCCCTCTCTTAAGCTTCTACATCATTCTCGTGTGTCTCTTCATCACTCTCTTGAACCTCTGCATCACTCTCTTAATCCTCTGCATCTCTCTCTTCAGCCTCTGCATCACTTTCTTGAGCCTCTGCATCACTCTCTTGAGTCTCTACATCCCTCTCTTATTTGAGCCTCTGCATCCCTCTCTTAAGCCTTTGCATCACTTTCTTGAGCCTTTGCATCATTCCTTAAGCCTCTGCATCCCTCTCTTGAGCCTCGGCATCACTCTTCTGAGTCTCTGCATCTCTCTCTTAAGCTTCTGCATCTCTCTCTTGAGCCTCTGCATCACTCTCTTGAGCCTCTGCATCTCTCTCTTGAGCCTCTACATCCCTCTCTTGAGCCTCTGCATCCCTCTCTAAAGCATCTGTATCACTCTCTTGAGCATCTGCATCACTCTCTTGAGCCAATGCATCACTCTCTTGAGCCTCTGCAACACTCTCATCAGCGTCTGCATCACTCTCTTAAGCATCTGCATCACTCTCTTGAGCCTCTGCATCACTCTCTTAAGCCTCGGCATCCCTCTCTTGAGCATCTTCATCACTCTCTTGAGCCAATGCATCACTCTCTTGAGCCTCTGCGTCACTCTCCTGAGGCCTCTCCATCACTCTCTTAAGCCTCTGAATAACTCTTTTGAGCCTCTGCATCACTCTCTCGCTCCTCTGAATCACTCTCTTGAGCCTCTGCATCACTCTCTAGAGCATCTGCATCACTCTCTTCAGCTTCTGCATCACTCTCTAAAGCCTCTGATTCCCTCTCTTGATCCTCTGCATCACTCTCTTGAGCCTCTGCATCCCTCTCTTAAGCCTCTGCATCACTCTCTTAAGCCTCTGCATCACTCTCTTGAGCCTCTGCATCACCCTCTTAAGCCTCTGCATCCCTTTTTTGAGCCTCTGCATCACTCTCTTAAGCCTCTGCATCTCTCTCTTGATCCTCTGCATCACTCTCTTGAGCCTCTGAATCATTCTCTTGAGCCTCTGCATCCCTCTCTTAAGCATCTACATCATTCTCTTGAGCCTCTGCATCACTCTCTTGATCCTTTGCATCACTCTCTTAAACCTCTGCCTTTCTCGCTTGAGCCTCTGCATCACTCTCTTGACCCTCCGCATCCCTCTCTGGAGCCTCAGCATTACTCTCTTGAGCGTTTTTCAGCACTCTCTTGAGCCTCTGCATCATTCTCTTGAGCCTCTGCATCCCTCTCCTAAGCCTCTGCATCACTCTCTTCAGCCTCTGGATCCGTCTATTAAGCGTCTGCGTCACTCGCTTGAGCCTCTGCATCCCTCTCTTGAGCCTCTGCATCACTCTCTTAAGCCTCTGCAACACGCTCTTCAGCCTCTGCATCACTCTCTTAAGCCTCTGCATCACTCTCTTCGGCGTCTGCATCACTCTCGTAAGCCTCTGCTTCCCTCTCTTGATCCTCTGCATCACTCTCTTGAGCCTCGGCATCGCTCTCATGATTTTCTGCATCACTCTCTTTAGCCTCTGCATCCCTCTCGTAAGCCTCTACATCATTTTCTTGAGCCTCTGCATTACTGCCTTGAGCCTCTGCATCACTCTCTTAAGCCTCTGCATCTCTCTCTTCAGCCTCTGCATCACTCTCTTGAGCCTCTACATCCCTCTCTGGAGCTTCAGCAACCCTCTCTTGAGCCTCTGCAGCATTCTCTTGAGCCTCTGCATCATTCTCTTGTGCCTCTGCAGCATTCTCTTGAGCCTCTGCATCATTCTCTTGAGCCTCTGCATCCCTCTCTTAAGCCTCTGCATCATTCTTCTAAGCATCTGCATCACTCTCTTGAGCCTCTGCATCACTCTCTTGAGCCTCTTCATCCCTCTCTTAAGCCTCTGCATCACTCTCTTAAGCCTCTGTATCACTCTCTTTAGCCTCTGCATCACTCTCGTGAGCCTCTGCATCACTCTCTTCAGCCTCTGCATCCCTCTCTTGAGCCTCTGCATCACTTTCTTGAGCCTATGCATCACTCTCTTGAGCCTCGGCTCTCTTACGCCTCTGCATCCCTCTCCTGATCCTCTACATCACTCGCTTGAGCCTCTGCATAACTCTCTTGAGCCTCTGCATCACTCTCTTGAGCCTCTGCATCCCTCTCTTGAGCTACTGCATCACTCTCTTGAGCCTCTGCATCACAATTTAAGCCTCTGCGTCCCTCTTTTCAGCCTCTGCATCACTTTCTTAACCCTCTGCATCCCTCCCTTGAGCCTCTCCATCCCTCTCATGAGCCCCTGCATCCCTCTCTTGAGCCTCTGCATCTCTGTCTTGAGTCTCTGCATCCCTCTCTTAAGCCTCTGCATCACTCTTGTAAACCTTTGAATCACTCTCTTGAGCCTCTGCATCCCTCTCTTGAGCCTCTGCATCACTCCCTTCAGCCTCTGCATCCCTCTCTTGAGCCTCTGCATCATTCTCTTAAGCCTCTGCATCACTCTCTTGAGCCTCTGCATCACTCTCATGAGCCTCTACATCCCTCTCTTGAGCCTCTGCATCACTCGATTGAGCCTCGGCATTCCTCTCTTAAGCCTCTGCGTCACTCTCTTGAGCCTCTGCATCACTCTCTTGAGCCACTGCATCACTCTCTTGACCCTCTGCATCCCTCTCTTGAGCCTCTGCATCCCTCTCTTGAGCCTTTGCATCACTCTCTTAGGCCTCTGCATCCCTCTCTTGATCCTCTGCATCACTCTCTTGAGCCTCTGCATCACTCTTTAAGACTCTGCATCATTCTCTTCAGCCTCTGCATCCCTCTCTTAAGCCTCTGCATCACTGTCTTGAGCCTCTGCATCACTCTCTTCAGCTTCTGCATCCCTCTCCTAAGCCTCTGCATCATACTCTTCAGCCTCTGCATCCCTCCCTTAAGCCTCTGCATCATTCTCTTCAGCCTCTACATCCCTCTCATAAGCCTCTGCATCATTCTCTTGAGCCCCTGCATCATTCCCTTGAGCCTCTGCATCCCTCTCTTAAACTTCTACATCATTCTCGTGTGTCTCTTCATCACTCTCTTGAACCTCTGCATCACTCTCTTAATCCTCTGCATCTCTCTCTTCAGCCTCTGCATCACTTTCTTGAGCCTCTGCATCACTCTCTTGAGTCTCTACATCCCTCTCTTATTTGAGCCTCTGCATCCCTCTCTTAAGCCTTTGCATCACTTTCTTGAGCCTTTGCATCATTCCTTAAGCCTCTGCATCCCTCTCTTGAGCCTCGGCATCACTCTTCTGAGTCTCTGCATCTCTCTCTTAAGCTTCTGCATCTCTCTCTTGAGCCTCTGCATCACTCTCTTGAGCCTCTGCATCTCTCTCTTGAGCCTCTACATCCCTCTCTTGAGCCTCTGCATCCCTCTCTAAAGCATCTGTATCACTCTCTTGAGCCTCTGCCTCACTCTCTTAAGCCTCGGCATCCCTCTCTTGAGCATCTGCATCACTCTCTTGAGCCAATGCATCACTCTCTTGAGCCTCTGCAACACTCTCATCAGCGTCTGCATCACTCTCTTAAGCATCTGCATCACTCTCTTGAGCCTCTGCATCACTCTCTTAAGCCTCGGCATCCCTCTCTTGAGCATCTTCATCACTCTCTTGAGCCAATGCATCACTCTCTTGAGCCTCTGCGTCACTCTCCTGAGGCCTCTCCATCACTCTCTTAAGCCTCTGAATAACTCTTTTGAGCCTCTGCATCACTCTCTCGCTCCTCTGCATCACTCTCTTGATCCTCTGAATCACTCTCTTGAGCCTCTGCATCACTCTCTAGAGCATCTGCATCACTCTCTTCAGCTTCTGCATCACTCTCTAAAGCCTCTGATTCCCTCTCTTGATCCTCTGCATCACTCTCTTGAGCCTCTGCATCCCTCTCTTGAGCCTCTGCATCCCTCTCTTAAGCCTCTGCATCACTCTCTTGAGCCTCTGCATCACTCTCTTAAGCCTCTGCATCCCTCTCTTGATCCTCTGCATCACTCTCTTGAGCCTCTGAATCATTCTCTTGAGCCTCTGCATCCCTCTCTTAAGCATCTACATCATTCTCTTGAGCCTCTGCATCACTCTCTTGAGCCTTTGCATCACTCTCTTAAACCTCTGCCTTTCTCGCTTGAGCCTCTGCATCACTCTCTTGACCCTCTGCATCCCTCTCTGGAGCCTCAGCATTACTCTCTTGAGCGTTTTTCAGCACTCTCTTGAGCCTCTGCATCATTCTCTTGAGCCTCTGCATCCCTCTCCTAAGCCTCTGCATCACTCTCTTCAGCCTCTGGATCCGTCTATTAAGCGTCTGCGTCACTCGCTTGAGCCTCTGCATCCCTCTCTTGAGCCTCTGCATCACTCTCTTAAGCCTCTGCAACACGCTCTTCAGCCTCTGCATCACTCTCTTAAGCCTCTGCATCACTCTCTTCGGCGTCTGCATCACTCTCGTAAGCCTCTGCTTCCCTCTCTTGATCCTCTGCATCACTCTCTTGAGCCTCGGCATCGCTCTCATGATTTTCTGCATCACTCTCTTTAGCCTCTGCATCCCTCTCGTAAGCCTCTACATCATTTTCTTGAGCCTCTGCATTACTGTCTTGAGCCTCTGCATCACTCTCTTAAGCCTCTGCATCTCTCTCTTCAGCCTCTGCATCACTCTCTTGAGCCTCTACATCCCTCTCTGGAGCTTCAGCAACCCTCTCTTGAGCCTCTGCAGCATTCTCTTGAGCCTCTGCATCATTCTCTTGTGCCTCTGCAGCATTCTCTTGAGCCTCTGCATCATTCTCTTGAGCCTCTGCATCTCTCTCTTAATCCTCTGCATCATTCTTCTAAGCATCTGCATCACTCTCTTGAGCCTCTGCATCACTCTCTTGAGCCTCTTCATCCCTCTCTAAAGCCTCTGCATCACTCTCTTAAGCCTCTGTATCACTCTCTTTAGCCTCTGCATCACTCTCGTGAGCCTCTGCATCACTCTCTTCAGCCTCTGCATCCCTCTCTTGAGCCTCTGCATCACTTTCTTGAGCCTATGCATCACTCTCTTGAGCCTCGGCTCTCTTACGCCTCTGCATCCCTCTCCTGATCCTCTACATCACTCGCTTGAGCCTCTGCATAACTCTCTTGAGCCTCTGCATCTCTCTCTTGAGCCTCTGCATCCCTCTCTTGAGCTACTGCATCACTCTCTTGAGCCTCTGCATCACAATTTAAGCCTCTGCGTCCCTCTTTTCAGCCTCTGCATCACTTTCTTAACCCTCTGCATCCCTCCCTTGAGCCTCTCCATCCCTCTCATGAGCCCCTGCATCCCTCTCTTGAGCCTCTGCATCTCTGTCTTGAGTCTCTGCATCCCTCTCTTAAGCCTCTGCATCACTCTTGTAAACCTTTGAATCACTCTCTTGAGCCTCTGCATCCCTCTCTTGAGCCTCTGCATCACTCCCTTCAGCCTCTGCATCCCTCTCTTGAGCCTCTGCATCATTCTCTTAAGCCTCTGCATCACTCTCTTGAGCCTCTGCATCACTCTCATGAGCCTCTACATCCCTCTCTTGAGCCTCTGCATCACTCGCTTGAGCCTCGGCATTCCTCTCTTAAGCCTCTGCATCACTCTCTTGAGCCTCTGCATCACTCTCCTGAGCCACTGCATCACTCTCTTGACCCTCTGCATCCCTCTCTTGAGCCTCTGCATCCCTCTCTTGAGCCTCTGCATCCCTCTCTTGAGCCTTTGCATCACTCTCTTAGGCCTCTGCATCCCTCTCTTGATCCTCTGCATCACTCTCGTAAGCCTCTGCATCCCTCTCTTCATCCTCTTAATCCCTCTCGTAAGCCTCTGCATCACTCTCTTGAGCCTCTGCATCACTCTCTTGATCCTCTGCATCACTCGCTTGAGCCTCTGCATCACTCTCTTAAGCCTCTGCATCACTCTCTAGAGCCTCTGGATCTCTCTCTTCAGCCTCTGCATAACTCTCTTAAGCCTCTGCTTCCCTCTCTTGATCCTCTGCATCACTCTCTTGAGCCTCTGCATTACTCTTTAGATCCTCTGCATCACTCTCTTGAGCCTCTGCATCACTCTCTTGAGCCTCTGCATCACTCTCTTGAGCCTATGCATCACTCTCTTGAGTCTCTGCATCACTCTCTTAAGCCTCTGCATCCCTCTCTTCATCCTCTGCATCACTCTCTTGAGCCTCTACATCATTTTATTGAGCCTCTGCGTCACTCTTTGGAGCCTCTGCATCATTCTCTTGAGCATCTGCATCCCTCTCTGGAGCCTCTGCATCCCTCTCTTGAGCCTCTGCATGCCTCTCTTAAGCCTTTGCATCACTCACGTAAGCCTCTGCATCACTCCCTTGACCCTCTGCATCACTCTCCTGAGCCTCTGCATCCCTCTCTTGAGCCTTTGCATCACTCTCCTAGGCCTCGGCATCCCTCTCTTGATCCTCTGCATCACTCTCGTAAGCCTCTGCATCCCTCTCTTCATCCTCTTCATCACTCTCGTAAGCGTCTGCATCACTCTCTTGAGCCTCTGCATCACTCTCTTGAGCCTCTGCATCACTCTCTTGATCCTCTTCATCACTAGCTTGAGCTTCTGCATCCCTCTCTTGAGCCTTTGCATCACTCTCTTAGGCCTCTGCATCCCTCTCTTGATTCTCTGCATCACTCTCTTGAGCCTCTGCATCACTCTCTTGATCCTCTGCATCACTCGCTTGAGCCTCTGCATCACTCTCTTCAGCCTCTGCATCCCTCTGTTAAGCTTTTGCATCACTCACGTAAGCCTCTGCATCACTCTCATAAGCCTCTGAATTACTGTCTTGAGCCTCTGCATCCCTCTCTTGAGCCTCTGCATCACTCTCTTCAGTCTCTGCATCCCTCTGTTGAACCCTCTGCATCATTCTCCTAACCCTCTGCATCACTCTCCTGAGCCTCTGCATCACTCACTTTAGCCTCTGCATCACTCTCTTGGGCCTCTGCATCACTCTCTTGAGCCTCTACATCACACTATTGAGCCTCTGCATCACTCTCTGGAGCCTCTGCATCACTTTCATAAGCCTCTGCATCACTCTCTTACGCCTCTGCAACTCTCTCTTCAGCGTCTGCATCACTCTCTTACGCCTCTGCATCCCTCTCTTGATCCTCTACATCACTCGCTTGAGCCTCTGCATCACTCTCTTGAGCCTCTGCATCCCTCTCTTGAGCCTTTGCAACACTCTCTTCAGCCTCTGCATCACTCTCTTTAGCCTCTGCACCCCTCTCTTAAGCCTCTGCATCCCTCCCTTGAGCCTCTGCATAACTCTCTTGAGTCTCTGAATCACTCTCTTGAGCCTCTGCATCCCTCTCTTGAGCCTCTGCATCATTCTCCTAACCTCTGCATCACTCTCCTGAGCCTCTGCATCACTCACTTTAGCCTCTGCATCACTCTCTTGGGCCTCTGCATCACTCTCTTGAGCCTCTGCATCACACTCTTGAGCCTCTGCATCACTCTCTTGAGCCTCTGCATCTCTCTCTTGAGCCTCTGCATCGCTCTCTTGAACCTCTGCATCACTCTCTTAAGCCTCTGCATCACTCTCTTAAGCCTCTGCAACTCTCTCTTCAGCGGTTGCATCACTCTCTTACGCCTCTGCATCCTTCTCTTGATCTTCTACATCATTCGCTTGAGCCTCTGCATTACTCTCTTGAGCCTCTGCATCACTCTCTTGAGCCTCTACATCCCTCTCTTGAGCCACTGCATCACTCTCTTGAGCCTCTGCATCACATTTTAAGCCTCTGCGTCCCTCTTTTCAGCCTCTGCATCACTTTCTTAACCCTCTGCGTCCCTCTCTTGAGCTTCTGCATCACCCTTTTAAGCCTCTGCTCTGCATCCCTCTTTTCAGCCTCTGCATCACTTTCCTAACCCTCTGCATCCCTCTCTTGAGCCTCTCCATCCCTCTCATGAACCCCTGCATCCCTCTCTTGAGCCTCTGCATCTCTGTCTTGAGTCTCTGCATCCCTCTCTTAAGCCTCTGCATCACTTTTGTAAACCTTTGAATCACTCTCTTGAGCCTCTGCATCCCTCTCTTGAGCCTCTGCATCACTCCCTTCAGCCTCTGCATCCCTCTCTTGAGCCTCTGCATCATTCTCTTAAGCCTCTGCATCACTCTCTTGAGCCTCTGCATCACTCTCATGAGCCTCTACATCCCTCTCTTGAGCCTCTGCATCACTCGCTTGAGCCTCGGCATTCCTCTCTTAAGCCTCTGCATCACTCTCTTGAGCCTCTGCATCACTCTCTTAAGCCTCTGTATCCCTCTCGTGATCCTCTGCATCACTCTCTTGAGCCTCTGCATCACTCTCTTGAGCTTCTGCATCACTCTCTTGACCCTCTGCATCCCTCTCTTGAGCCTCTGCATCCCTCTCTTGAGCCTTTGCATCACTCTCTTAGGCCTCTGCATCCCTCTCTTGATCCTCTGCATCACTCTCGTAAGCCTCTGCATCCCTCTCTTCATCTTCTTCGTCACTCTCGTAAGCCTCTGCATCACTCTCTTGAGCCTCTGCATCACTCTCTTGATCCTCTGCATCACTCGCTTGAGCCTCTGCATCACTCTCTTAAGCCTCTGCATCACTCTCTAGAGCCTCTGGATCTCTCTCTTCAGCCTCTGCATAACTCTCTTAAGCCTCTGCTTCCCTCTCTTGATCCTCTGCATCACTCTCTTGAGCCTCTGCATTACTCTTTAGATCCTCTGCAACACTCTCTTGAGCCTCTGCATCACTCTCTTGAGCCTCTGCATCACTCTCTTGAGCCTCTGCATCACTCTCTTGAGCCTCTGCATCACTCTCTTAAGCCTCTGCATCCCTCTCTTCATCCTCTGCATCGCTCTCTTGAGCCTCTACATCATTCTATTGAGCCTCTGCGTCACTCTCTGGAGCCTCTGCATCATTCTCTTGAGCATCTGCATCCCTCTCTGGAGCCTCTGCATCCCTCTCTTGAGCCTCTGCATGCCTCTCTTAAGCCTTTGCATCACTCACGTAAGCCTCTGCATCACTCCCTTGACCCCCTGCATCCCTCTCCTGAGCCTCTGCATCCCTCTCTTGAGCCTTTGCATCACTCTCCTAGGCCTCGGCATCCCTCTCTTGATCCTCTGCATCACTCTCGGAAGCCTCTGCATCCCTCTCTTCATCCTCTTCATCACTCTCGTAAGCGTCTGCATCACTCTCATGAGCCTCTACATCCCTCTCTTGAGCCTCTGCATCACTCGCTTGAGCCTCGGTATTCCTCTCTTAAGCCTCTGCATCACTCTCTTGAGCCTCTGCATCACTCTCTTAAGCCTCTGTATCCCTCTCGTGAGCCTCTGTATCACTCTCTTGAGCCTCTGCATCACTCTCTTGAGCCTCTGCATCACTCTCTTGACCCTCTGCATCCCTCTCTTGAGCCTCTGCATCCCTCTCTTGAGCCTTTGCATCACTCTCTTAGGCCTCTGCATCCCTCTCTTGATCCTCTGCATCACTCTCGTAAGCCTCTGCATCCCTCTCTTCATCCTCTTAATCCCTCTCGTAAGCCTCTGCATCACTCTCTTGAGCCTCTGCATCACTCTCTTGATCCTCTGCATCACTCGCTTGAGCCTCTGCATCACTCTCTTAAGCCTCTGCATCACTCTCTAGAGCCTCTGGATCTCTCTCTTCAGCCTCTGCATAACTCTCTTAAGCCTCTGCTTCCCTCTCTTGATCCTCTGCATCACTCTCTTGAGCCTCTGCATTACTCTTTAGATCCTCTGCATCACTCTCTTGAGCCTCTGCATCACTTTCTTGAGCCTCTGCATCACTCTCTTGAGCCTCTGCATCACTCTCATGAGCCTCTGCATCACTCTCTTAAGCCTCTGCATCCCTCTCTTCATCCTCTGTATCACTCTCTTGAGCCTCTACATCATTCTATTGAGCCTCTGCGTCACTCTCTGGAGCCTCTGCATCATTCTCTTGAGCATCTGCATCCCTCTCTGGAGCCTCTGCATCTCTCTCTTGAGCCTCTGCATGCCTCTCTTAAGCCTTTGCATCACTCACGTAAGCCTCTGCATCACTCCCATGACCCTCTGCATTCCTCTCCTGAGCCTCTGCATCCCTCTCTTGAGCCTTTGCATCACTCTCCTAGGCCTCGGCATCCCTCTCTTGATCATCTGCATCACTCTCGTAAGCCTCTGCATCCCTCTCTTCATCCTCTTCATCACTCTCGTAAGCGTCTGTATCACTCTCTTGAGCCTCTGCATCACTCTCTTGAGCCTCTGCATCACTCTCGTGATCCTCTGCATCACTGGCTTGAGCCTCTGCATCCCTCTCTTGAGCCTTTGCATCACTCTCTTAGGCCTCTGCATCCCTCTCTTGATTCTCTGCATCACTCTCGTAAGCCTCTGCATCCCTCTCATCATCCTCTTCATCACTCTCGTAAGCGTCTGCATCACTCTCTTGAGCCTCTGCATCACTCTCTAAAGCATCTGCATCACTCTCTTGAGCCTCTGCATCACTCTCTTAAGCCTCGGCATCCCTCTCTTGAGCATCTGCATCACTCACGTAAGCCAATGCATCACTCTCTTGATCCTCTGCATCACTCGCTTGAGCCTCTGCATCACTCTCTTCAGCCTCTGCATCCCTCTGTTAAGCTTTTGCATCACTCACGTAAGCCTCTGCATCACTCTCATAAGCCTCTGAATTACTGTCTTGAGCCTCTGCATCCCTCTCTTGAGCCTCTGCATCACTCTTTTCAGTCTCTGCATCCCTCTGTTGAACCCCCTGCATCATTCTCCTAACCCTCTGCATCACTCTCCTGAGCCTCTGCATCACTCACTTTAGCCTCTGCATCACTCTCTTGGGCCTCTGCATCACTCTCTTGAGCCTCTGCATCACACTATTGAGCCTCTGCATCACTCTCTGGAGCCTCTGCATCACTTTCTTAAGCCTCTGCATCACTCTCTTACGCCTCTGCAACTCTCTCTTCAGCGTCTGCATCACTCTCTTACGCCTCTGCATCCCTCTCTTGATCCTCTACATCACTCGCTTGAGCCTCTGCATCACTCTCTTGAGCCTCTGCATCCCTCTCTTGAGCCTTTGCAACACTCTCTTCAGCCTCTGCATCACTCTCTTTAGCCTCTGCACCCCTCTCTTAAGCCTCTGCATCCCTCGCTTGAGCCTCTGCATAACTCTCTTGAGTCTCTGAATCACTCTCTTGAGCCTCTGCATCCCTCTCTTGAGCCTCTGCATCATTCTCCTAACCTCTGCATCACTCTCCTGAGCCTCTGCATCACTCACTTTAGCCTCTGCATCACTCTCTTGGGCCTCTGCATCACTCTCTTGAGTTTCTGCATCACACTCTTGAGCCTCTGCATCACTCTCTTGAGCCTCTGCATCTCTCTCTTGAGCCTCTGCATCGCTCTCTTGAACCTCTGCATCACTCTCTTAAGCCTCTGCATCACTCTCTTAAGCCTCTGCAACTCTCTCTTCAGCGGTTGCATCACTCTCTTACGCCTCTGCATCCTTCTCTTGATCTTCTACATCATTCGCTTGAGCCTCTGCATTACTCTCTTGAGCCTCTGCATCACTCTCTTGAGCCTCTACATCCCTCTCTTGAGCCACTGCATCACTCTCTTGAGCCTCTGCATCACATTTTAAGCCTCTGCGTCCCTCTTTTCAGCCTCTGCATCACTTTCTTAACCCTCTGCGTCCCTCTCTTGAGCTTCTGCATCACCCTTTTAAGCCTCTGCTCTGCATCCCTCTTTTCAGCCTCTGCATCACTTTCCTAACCCTCTGCATCCCTCTCTTGAGCCTCTCCATCCCTCTCATGAACCCCTGCATCCCTCTCTTGAGCCTCTGCATCTCTGTCTTGAGTCTCTGCATCCCTCTCTTAAGCCTCTGCATCACTTTTGTAAACCTTTGAATCACTCTCTTGAGCCTCTGCATCCCTCTCTTGAGCCTCTGCATCACTCCCTTCAGCCTCTGCATCCCTCTCTTGAGCCTCTGCATCATTCTCTTAAGCCTCTGCATCACTCTCTTGAGCCTCTGCATCACTCTCATGAGCCTCTACATCCCTCTCTTGAGCCTCTGCATCACTCGCTTGAGCCTCGGCATTCCTCTCTTAAGCCTCTGCATCACTCTCTTGAGCCTCTGCATCACTCTCTTAAGCCTCTGTATCCCTCTCGTGAGCCTCTGCATCACTCTCTTGAGCCTCTGCATCACTCTCTTGAGCTTCTGCATCACTCTCTTGACCCTCTGCATCCCTCTCTTGAGCCTCTGCATCCCTCTCTTGAGCCTTTGCATCACTCTCTTAGGCCTCTGCATCCCTCTCTTGATCCTCTGCATCACTCTCGTAAGCCTCTGCATCCCTCTCTTCATCTTCTTCGTCACTCTCGTAAGCCTCTGCATCACTCTCTTGAGCCTCTGCATCACTCTCTTGATCCTCTGCATCACTCGCTTGAGCCTCTGCATCACTCTCTTAAGCCTCTGCATCACTCTATAGAGCCTCTGGATCTCTCTCTTCAGCCTCTGCATAACTCTCTTAAGCCTCTGCTTCCCTCTCTTGATCCTCTGCATCACTCTCTTGAGCCTCTGCATTACTCTTTAGATCCTCTGCAACACTCTCTTGAGCCTCTGCATCACTCTCTTGAGCCTCTGCATCACTCTCTTGAGCCTCTGCATCACTCTCTTGAGCCTCTGCATCACTCTCTTAAGCCTCTGCATCCCTCTCTTCATCCTCTGCATCGCTCTCTTGAGCCTCTACATCATTCTATTGAGCCTCTGCGTCACTCTCTGGAGCCTCTGCATCATTCTCTTGAGCATCTGCATCCCTCTCTGGAGCCTCTGCATCCCTCTCTTGAGCCTCTGCATGCCTCTCTTAAGCCTTTGCATCACTCACGTAAGCCTCTGCATCACTCCCTTGACCCCCTGCATCCCTCTCCTGAGCCTCTGCATCCCTCTCTTGAGCCTTTGCATCACTCTCCTAGGCCTCACCATCCCTCTCTTGATCCTCTGCATCACTCTCGGAAGCCTCTGCATCCCTCTCTTCATCCTCTTCATCACTCTCGTAAGCGTCTGCATCACTCTCATGAGCCTCTACATCCCTCTCTTGAGCCTCTGCATCACTCGCTTGAGCCTCGGTATTCCTCTCTTAAGCCTCTGCATCACTCTCTTGAGCCTCTGCATCACTCTCTTAAGCCTCTGTATCCCTCTCGTGAGCCTCTGTATCACTCTCTTGAGCCTCTGCATCACTCTCTTGAGCCTCTGCATCACTCTCTTGACCCTCTGCATCCCTCTCTTGAGCCTCTGCATCCCTCTCTTGAGCCTTTGCATCACTCTCTTAGGCCTCTGCATCCCTCTCTTGATCCTCTGCATCACTCTCGTAAGCCTCTGCATCCCTCTCTTCATCCTCTTAATCCCTCTCGTAAGCCTCTGCATCACTCTCTTGAGCCTCTGCATCACTCTCTTGATACTCTGCATCACTCGCTTGAGCCTCTGCATCCCTCTCTTGAGCCTTTGCATCACTCTCTTAGGCCTCTGCATCCCTCTCTTGATCCTCTGCATCACTCTCGTAAGCCTCTGCATCCCTCTCTTCATCCTCTTAATCCCTCTCGTAAGCCTCTGCATCACTCTCTTGAGCCTCTGCATCACTCTCTTGATCCTCTGCATCACTCGCTTGAGCCTCTGCATCACTCTCTTAAGCCTCTGCATCACTCTCTTGAGCCTCTGCATCACTCTCTTGAGCCTCTGCATCACTCTCATGAGCCTCTGCATCACTCTCTTAAGCCTCTGCATCCCTCTCTTCATCCTCTGTTTCACTCTCTTGAGCCTCTACATCATTCTATTGAGCCTCTGCGTCACTCTCTGGAGCCTCTGCATCATTCTCTTGAGCATCTGCATCCCTCTCTGGAGCCTCTGCATCTCTCTCTTGAGCCTCTGCATGCCTCTCTTAAGCCTTTGCATCACTCACGTAAGCCTCTGCATCACTCCCATGACCCTCTGCATTCCTCTCCTGAGCCTCTGCATCCCTCTCTTGAGCCTTTGCATCACTCTCCTAGGCCTCGGCATCCCTCTCTTGATCATCTGCATCACTCTCGTAAGCCTCTGCATCCCTCTCTTCATCCTCTTCATCACTCTCGTAAGCGTCTGTATCACTCTCTTGAGCCTCTGCATCACTCTCTTGAGCCTCTGCATCACTCTCTTGATCCTCTGCATCACTGGCTTGAGCCTCTGCATCCCTCTCTTGAGCCTTTGCATCACTCTCTTAGGCCTCTGCATCCCTCTCTTGATTCTCTGCATCACTCTCGTAAGCCTCTGCATCCCTCTCATCATCCTCTTCATCACTCTCGTAAGCGTCTGCATCACTCTCTTGAGCCTCTGCATCACTCTCTAAAGCATCTGCATCACTCTCTTGAGCCTCTGCATCACTCTCTTAAGCCTCGGCATCCCTCTCTTGAGCATCTGCATCACTCACGTAAGCCAATGCATCACTCTCTTGAGCCTCTGCAACACTCTCATCAGCGTCTGCATCACTCTCTTAAGCATCTGCATCACTCTCTTGAGCCTCTGCATCACTCTCTTAAGCCTCGGCATCCCTCTCTTGAGCATCTGCATCACTCTCTTGAGCCAATGCATCACTCTCTTGAGCCTCTGCATCACCCTCTTAAGCCTCTGCATTCCTTTTTTGAGCCTCTGCATCACTCTCTTAAGGTTCTGCATCCCTCTCTTGATCCTCTGCATCACTCTCTTGAGCCTCTGAATCATTCTCTTGAGCCTCTGCATCCCTCTCTTAAGCCTCTACATCATTCTCCTGAGCCTCTGCATCCCTCTCTTGAGCCTCTGCATCATTCTCCTAAGCCTCTTCATCCCTCACTTGAGCCTCAGCATCCCTCTCATGAGCCTTTTGAACCCTCTCTTGAGCCTCTGCATCACTCTTCTGAGTCTCTGCATCCCTCTCTTCAGCCTCTGCATCCCCTGTCTTGCGCCTCTGCATCACTCTCTTGAGTCTCTTCATCCCTCTCTTAAGCCTCTGCATCATTCTCTTCAGCATCTGCATCACTCTCTTAAGCCTCTGCATCATTCTCTTCAGCCTCTGCATCACTCTCTTGAGCCTGTGCATCACTCTCTTGAGCCTCTGCATCACTCATTAAGACTCTGCATCATTCTCTTCAGCCTCTGCATCCCTCTCTTAAGCCTCTGCATCACTGTCTTGAGCCTCTGCATCACTCTCTTCAGCTTCTGCATCCCTCTCCTAAGCCTTTGCATCATACTCTTCAGCCTCTGCATCCCTCCCTTGAGCCTCTGCATCCCTCTCTTAAGCTTCTACATCATTCTCGTGTGTCTCTTCATCACTCTCTTGAACCTCTGCATCACTCTCTTAATCCTCTGCATCTCTCTCTTTAGCCTCTGCATCACTTTCTTGAGCCTCTGCATCACTCTCTTGAGTCTCTACATCCCTCTCTTATTTGAGCCTCTGCATCCCTCTCTTAAGCCTTTGCATCACTTTCTTGAGCCTTTGCATCATTCCTTAAGCCTCTGCATCCCTCTCTTGAGCCTCGGCATCACTCTTCTGAGTCTCTGCATCTCTCTCTTAAGCTTCTGCATCTCTCTCTTGAGCCTCTGCATCACTCTCTTGAGCCTCTGCATCTCTCTCTTGAGCCTCTACATCCCTCTCTTGAGCCTCTGCATCCCTCTCTAAAGCATCTGTATCACTCTCTTGAGCCTCTGCATCACTCTCTTAAGCCTCGGCATCCCTCTCTTGAGCATCTGCATCACTCTCTTGAGCCAATGCATCACTCTCTTGAGCCTCTGCAACACTCTCATCAGCGTCTGCATCACTCTCTTAAGCATCTGCATCACTCTCTTGAGCCTCTGCATCACTCTCTTAAGCCTCGGCATCCCTCTCTTGAGCATCTTCATCACTCTCCTGAGCCAATGCATCACTCTCTTGAGCCTCTGCGTCACTCTCCTGAGGCCTCTCCATCACTCTCCTAAGCCTCTGAATAACTCTTTTGAGTCTCTGCATCACTCTCTCGCTCCTCTGCATCACTCTCTTGATCCTCTGCATCACTCGCTTGAGCCTCTGCATCCCTCTCTTGAGCCTTTGCATCACTCTCTTAGGCCTCTGCATCCCTCTCTTGATCCTCTGCATCACTCTCGTAAGCCTCTGCATCCCTCTCTTCATCCTCTTAATCCCTCTCGTAAGCCTCTGCATCACTCTCTTGAACCTCTGCATCACTCTCTTGATCCTCTGCATCACTCGCTTGAGCCTCTGCATCACTCTCTTAAGCCTCTGCATCACTCTCTTGAGCCTCTGCATCACTCTCTTGAGCCTCTGCATCACTCTCATGAGCCTCTGCATCACTCTCTTAAGCCTCTGCATCCCTCTCTTCATCCTCTGTATCACTCTCTTGAGCCTCTACATCATTCTATTGAGCCTCTGCGTCACTCTCTGGAGCCTCTGCATCATTCTCTTGAGCATCTGCATCCCTCTCTGGAGCCTCTGCATCTCTCTCTTGAGCCTCTGCATGCCTCTCTTAAGCCTTTGCATCACTCACGTAAGCCTCTGCATCACTCCCATGACCCTCTGCATTCCTCTCCTGAGCCTCTGCATCCCTCTCTTGAGCCTTTGCATCACTCTCCTAGGCCTCGGCATCCCTCTCTTGATCATCTGCATCACTCTCGTAAGCCTCTGCATCCCTCTCTTCATCCTCTTCATCACTCTCGTAAGCGTCTGTATCACTCTTTTGAGCCTCTGCATCACTCTCTTGAGCCTCTGCATCACTCTCTTGATCCTCTGCATCACTGGCTTGAGCCTCTGCATCCCTCTCTTGAGCCTTTGCATCACTCTCTTAGGCCTCTGCATCCCTCTCTTGATTCTCTGCATCACTCTCGTAAGCCTCTGCATCCCTCTCATCATCCTCTTCATCACTCTCGTAAGCGTCTGCATCACTCTCTTGAGCCTCTGCATCACTCTCTAAAGCATCTGCATCACTCTCTTGAGCCTCTGCATCACTCTCTTAAGCCTCGGCATCCCTCTCTTGAGCATCTGCATCACTCACGTAAGCCAATGCATCACTCTCTTGAGCCTCTGCAACACTCTCATCAGCGTCTGCATCACTCTCTTAAGCATCTGCATCACTCTCTTGAGCCTCTGCATCACTCTCTTAAGCCTCGGCATCCCTCTCTTGAGCATCTGCATCACTCTCTTGAGCCAATGCATCACTCTCTTGAGCCTCTGCATCACCCTCTTAAGCCTCTGCATTCCTTTTTTGAGCCTCTGCATCACTCTCTTAAGGTTCTGCATCCCTCTCTTGATCCTCTGCATCACTCTCTTGAGCCTCTGAATCATTCTTTTGAGCCTCTGCATCCCTCTCTTAAGCCTCTACATCATTCTCCTGAGCCTCTGCATCCCTCTCTTGAGCCTCTGCATCATTCTCCTAAGCCTCTTCATCCCTCACTTGAGCCTCAGCATCCCTCTCATGAGCCTTTTGAACCCTCTCTTGAGCCTCTGCATCACTCTTCTGAGTCTCTGCATCCCTCTCTTCAGCCTCTGCATCCCCTGTCTTGCGCCTCTGCATCACTCTCTTGAGTCTCTTCATCCCTCTCTTAAGCCTCTGCATCATTCTCTTCAGCATCTGCATCACTCTCTTAAGCCTCTGCATCATTCTCTTCAGCCTCTGCATCACTCTCTTGAGCCTGTGCATCACTCTCTTGAGCCTCTGCATCACTCATTAAGACTCTGCATCATTCTCTTCAGCCTCTGCATCCCTCTCTTAAGCCTCTGCATCACTGTCTTGAGCCTCTGCATCACTCTCTTCAGCTTCTGCATCCCTCTCCTAAGCCTCTGCATCATACTCTTCAGCCTCTGCATCCCTCCCTTGAGCCTCTGCATCCCTCTCTTAAGCTTCTACATCATTCTCGTGTGTCTCTTCATCACTCTCTTGAACCTCTGCATCACTCTCTTAATCCTCTGCATCTCTCTCTTTAGCCTCTGCATCACTTTCTTGAGCCTCTGCATCACTCTCTTGAGTCTCTACATCCCTCTCTTATTTGAGCCTCTGCATCCCTCTCTTAAGCCTTTGCATCACTTTCTTGAGCCTTTGCATCATTCCTTAAGCCTCTGCATCCCTCTCTTGAGCCTCGGCATCACTCTTCTGAGTCTCTGCATCTCTCTCTTAAGCTTCTGCATCTCTCTCTTGAGCCTCTGCATCACTCTCTTGAGCCTCTGCATCTCTCTCTTGAGCCTCTACATCCCTCTCTTGAGCCTCTGCATCCCTCTCTAAAGCATCTGTATCACTCTCTTGAGCCTCTGCATCACTCTCTTAAGCCTCGGCATCCCTCTCTTGAGCATCTGCATCACTCTCTTGAGCCAATGCATCACTCTCTTGAGCCTCTGCAACACTCTCATCAGCGTCTGCATCACTCTCTTAAGCATCTGCATCACTCTCTTGAGCCTCTGCATCACTCTCTTAAGCCTCGGCATCCCTCTCTTGAGCATCTTCATCACTCTCCTGAGCCAATGCATCACTCTCTTGAGCCTCTGCGTCACTCTCCTGAGGCCTCTCCATCACTCTCCTAAGCCTCTGAATAACTCTTTTGAGTCTCTGCATCACTCTCTCGCTCCTCTGCATCACTCTCTTGATCCTCTGCATCACTCGCTTGAGCCTCTGCATCCCTCTCTTGAGCCTTTGCATCACTCTCTTAGGCCTCTGCATCCCTCTCTTGATCCTCTGCATCACTCTCGTAAGCCTCTGCATCCCTCTCTTCATCCTCTTAATCCCTCTCGTAAGCCTCTGCATCACTCTCTTGAACCTCTGCATCACTCTCTTGATCCTCTGCATCACTCGCTTGAGCCTCTGCATCACTCTCTTAAGCCTCTGCATCACTCTCTTGAGCCTCTGCATCACTCTCTTGAGCCTCTGCATCACTCTCATGAGCCTCTGCATCACTCTCTTAAGCCTCTGCATCCCTCTCTTCATCCTCTGTATCACTCTCTTGAGCCTCTACATCATTCTATTGAGCCTCTGCGTCACTCTCTGGAGCCTCTGCATCATTCTCTTGAGCATCTGCATCCCTCTCTGGAGCCTCTGCATCTCTCTCTTGAGCCTCTGCATGCCTCTCTTAAGCCTTTGCATCACTCACGTAAGCCTCTGCATCACTCCCATGACCCTCTGCATTCCTCTCCTGAGCCTCTGCATCCCTCTCTTGAGCCTTTGCATCACTCTCCTAGGCCTCGGCATCCCTCTCTTGATCATCTGCATCACTCTCGTAAGCCTCTGCATCCCTCTCTTCATCCTCTTCATCACTCTCGTAAGCGTCTGTATCTCTCTCTTGAGCCTCTGCATCACTCTCTTGAGCCTCTGCATCACTCTCTTGATCCTCTGCATCACTGGCTTGAGCCTCTGCATCCCTCTCTTGAGCCTTTGCATCACTCTCTTAGGCCTCTGCATCCCTCTCTTGATTCTCTGCATCACTCTCGTAAGCCTCTGCATCCCTCTCATCATCCTCTTCATCACTCTCGTAAGCGTCTGCATCACTCTCTTGAGCCTCTGCATCACTCTCTAAAGCATCTGCATCACTCTCTTGAGCCTCTGCATCACTCTCTTAAGCCTCGGCATCCCTCTCTTGAGCATCTGCATCACTCACGTAAGCCAATGCATCACTCTCTTGAGCCTCTGCAACACTCTCATCAGCGTCTGCATCACTCTCTTAAGCATCTGCATCACTCTCTTGAGCCTCTGCATCACTCTCTTAAGCCTCGGCATCCCTCTCTTGAGCATCTGCATCACTCTCTTGAGCCAATGCATCACTCTCTTGAGCCTCTGCATCACCCTCTTAAGCCTCTGCATTCCTTTTTTGAGCCTCTGCATCACTCTCTTAAGGTTCTGCATCCCTCTCTTGATCCTCTGCATCACTCTCTTGAGCCTCTGAATCATTCTCTTGAGCCTCTGCATCCCTCTCTTAAGCCTCTACATCATTCTCCTGAGCCTCTGCATCCCTCTCTTGAGCCTCTGCATCATTCTCCTAAGCCTCTTCATCCCTCACTTGAGCCTCAGCATCCCTCTCATGAGCCTTTTGAACCCTCTCTTGAGCCTCTGCATCACTCTTCTGAGTCTCTGCATCCCTCTCTTCAGCCTCTGCATCCCCTGTCTTGCGCCTCTGCATCACTCTCTTGAGTCTCTTCATCCCTCTCTTAAGCCTCTGCATCATTCTCTTCAGCATCTGCATCACTCTCTTAAGCCTCTGCATCATTCTCTTCAGCCTCTGCATCACTCTCTTGAGCCTGTGCATCACTCTCTTGAGCCTCTGCATCACTCATTAAGACTCTGCATCATTCTCTTCAGACTCTGCATCCCTCTCTTAAGCCTCTGCATCACTGTCTTGAGCCTCTGCATCACTCTCTTCAGCTTCTGCATCCCTCTCCTAAGCCTCTGCATCATACTCTTCAGCCTCTGCATCCCTCCCTTGAGCCTCTGCATCCCTCTCTTAAGCTTCTACATCATTCTCGTGTGTCTCTTCATCACTCTCTTGAACCTCTGCATCACTCTCTTAATCCTCTGCATCTCTCTCTTTAGCCTCTGCATCACTTTCTTGAGCCTCTGCATCACTCTCTTGAGTCTCTACATCCCTCTCTTATTTGAGCCTCTGCATCCCTCTCTTAAGCCTTTGCATCACTTTCTTGAGCCTTTGCATCATTCCTTAAGCCTCTGCATCCCTCTCTTGAGCCTCGGCATCACTCTTCTGAGTCTCTGCATCTCTCTCTTAAGCTTCTGCATCTCTCTCTTGAGCCTCTGCATCACTCTCTTGAGCCTCTGCATCTCTCTCTTGAGCCTCTACATCCCTCTCTTGAGCCTCTGCATCCCTCTCTAAAGCATCTGTATCACTCTCTTGAGCCTCTGCATCACTCTCTTAAGCCTCGGCATCCCTCTCTTGAGCATCTGCATCACTCTCTTGAGCCAATGCATCACTCTCTTGAGCCTCTGCAACACTCTCATCAGCGTCTGCATCACTCTCTTAAGCATCTGCATCACTCTCTTGAGCCTCTGCATCACTCTCTTAAGCCTCGGCATCCCTCTCTTGAGCATCTTCATCACTCTCCTGAGCCAATGCATCACTCTCTTGAGCCTCTGCGTCACTCTCCTGAGGCCTCTCCATCACTCTCCTAAGCCTCTGAATAACTCTTTTGAGTCTCTGCATCACTCTCTCGCTCCTCTGCATCACTCTCTTGATCCTCTGAATCACTCTCTTGAGCCTCTGCATCACTCTCTAGAGCATCTGCATCACTCTCTTCAGCTTCTGCATCACTCTCTAAAGCCTCTGATTCCCTCTCTTGATCCTCTGCATCACTCTCTTGAGCCTCTGCATCCCTCTCTTGAGCCTCTGCATCCCTCTCTTAAGCCTCTGATTCCCTCTCTTGATCCTCTGCATCACTCTCTTGAGCCTCTGCATCCCTCTCTTGAGCCTCTGCATCCCTCTCTTAAGCCTCTGCATCACTCTCTTGAGCCTCTGCATCACTCTCTTAAGCCTCTGCATCCCTTTTTTGAGCCTCTGCATCACTCTCTTAAGCCTCTGCATCCCTCTCTTGATCCTCTGCATCACTCTCTTGAGCCTCTGAATCAATCTCTTGAGCCTCTGCATCCCTCTCTTAAGCATCTACATCATTCTCTTGAGCCTCTGCATCACTCTCTTGAGCCTTTGCATCACTCTCTTAAACCTCTGCCTTTCTCGCTTGAGCCTCTGCATCACTCTCTTGACCCTCTGCATCCCTCTCTGGAGCCTCAGCATTACTCTCTTGAGCGTTTTTCAGCACTCTCTTGAGCCTCTGCATCATTCTCTTGAGCCTCTGCATCCCTCTCCTAAGCCTCTGCATCACTCTCTTCAGCCTCTGGATCCGTCTATTGAGCGTCTGCGTCACTCGCTTGAGCCTCTGCATCCCTCTCTTGAGCCTCTGCATCACTCTCTTAAGCCTCTGCAACACGCTCTTCAGCCTCTGCATCACTCTCTTAAGCCTCTGCATCACTCTCTTCGGCGTCTGCATCACTCTCGTAAGCCTCTGCTTCCCTCTCTTGATCCTCTGCATCACTCTCTTGAGCCTCGGCATCGCTCTCATGATTTTCTGCATCACTCTCTTTAGCCTCTGCATCCCTCTCGTAAGCCTCTACATCATTTTCTTGAGCCTCTGCATTACTGTCTTGAGCCTCTGCATCACTCTCTTAAGCCTCTGCATCTCTCTCTTCAGCCTCTGCATCACTCTCTTGAGCCTCTACATCCCTCTCTGGAGCTTCAGCAACCCTCTCTTGAGCCTCTGCAGCATTCTCTTGAGTCTCTGCATCATTCTCTTGTGCCTCTGCAGCATTCTCTTGAGCCTCTGCATCATTCTCTTGAGCCTCTGCATCCCTCTCTTAAGCCTCTGCATCATTCTTCTAAGCATCTGCATCACTCTCTTGAGCCTCTGCATCACTCTCTTGAGCCTCTTCATCCCTCTCTTAAGCCTCTGCATCACTCTCTTAAGCCTCTGTATCACTCTCTTTAGCCTCTGCATCACTCTCGTGAGCCTCTGCATCACTCTCTTCAGCCTCTGCATCCCTCTCTTGAGCCTCTGCATCACTTTCTTGAGCCAATGCATCACTCTCTTGAGCCTCGGCTCTCTTACGCCTCTGCATCCCTCTCCTGATCCTCTACATCACTCGCTTGAGCCTCTGCATAACTCTCTTGAGCCTCTGCATCACTCTCTTGAGCCTCTGCATCCCTCTCTTGAGCTACTGCATCACTCTCTTGAGCCTCTGCATCACAATTTAAGCCTCTGCGTCCCTCTTTTCAGCCTCTGCATCACTTTCTTAACCTTCTGCATCCCTCCCTTGAGCCTCTCCATCCCTCTCATGAGCCCCTGCATCCCTCTCTTGAGCCTCTGCATCTCTGTCTTGAGTCTCTGCATCCCTCTCTTAAGCCTCTGCATCACTCTTGTAAACCTTTGAATCACTCTCTTGAGCCTCTGCATCCCTCTCTTGAGCCTCTGCATCACTCCCTTCAGCCTCTGCATCCCTCTCTTGAGCCTCTGCATCATTCTCTTAAGCCTCTGCATCACTCTCTTGAGCCTCTGCATCACTCTCATGAGCCTCTACATCCCTCTCTTGAGCCTCTGCATCACTCGCTTGAGCCTCGGCATTCCTCTCTTAAGCCTCTGCATCACTCTCTTGAGCCTCTGCATCACTCTCTTGAGCCACTGCATCACTCTCTTGACCCTCTGCATCCCTCTCTTGAGCCTCTGCATCCCTCTCTTGAGCCTTTGCCTCACTCTCTTAGGCCTCTGCATCCCTCTCTTGATCCTCTGCATCACTCTCGTAAGCCTCTGCATCCCTCTCTTCATCCTCTTAATCCCTCTCGTAAGCCTCTGCATCACTCTCTTGAGCCTCTGCATCACTCTCTTGATCCTCTGCATCACTCGCTTGAGCCTCTGCATCACTCTCTTAAGCCTCTGCATCACTCTCTAGAGCCTCTGGATCTCTCTCTTCAGCCTCTGCATAACTCTCTTAAGCCTCTGCTTCCCTCTCTTGATCCTCTGCATCACTCTCTTGAGCCTCTGCATTACTCTTTAGATCCTCTGCATCACTCTCTTGAGCCTCTGCATCACTCTCTTGAGCCTCTGCATCACTCTCTTGAGCCTCTGCATCACTCTCTTGAGCCTCTGCATCACTCTCTTAAGCCTCTGCATCCCTCTCTTCATCCTCTGCATCACTCTCTTGAGCCTCTACATCATTTTATTGAGCCTCTGCGTCACTCTTTGGAGCCTCTGCATCATTCTCTTGAGCATCTGCATCCCTCTCTGGAGCCTCTGCATCCCTCTCTTGAGCCTCTGCATGCCTCTCTTAAGCCTTTGCATCACTCACGTAAGCCTCTGCATCACTCCCCTGACCCTCTGCATCACTCTCCTGAGCCTCTGCATCCCTCTCTTGAGCCTTTGCATCACTCTCCTAGGCCTCGGCATCCCTCTCTTGATCCTCTGCATCACTCTCGTAAGCCTCTGCATCCCTCTCTTCATCCTCTTCATCACTCTCGTAAGCGTCTGCATCACTCTCTTGAGCCTCTGCATCACTCTCTTGAGCCTCTGCATCACTCTCTTGATCCTCTGCATCACTGGCTTGAGCTTCTGCATCCCTCTCTTGAGCCTTTGCATCACTCTCTTAGGCCTCTGCATCCCTCTCTTGATTCTCTGCATCACTCTCGTAAGCCTCTGCATCCCTCTCATCATCCTCTTCATCACTCTCGTAAGCGTCTGCATCACTCTCTTGAGCCTCTGCATCACTCTCTTGATCCTCTGCATCACTTGCTTGAGCCTCTGCATCACTCTCTTCAGCCTCTGCATCCCTCTGTTAAGCTTTTGCATCACTCACGTAAGCCTCTGCATCACTCTCATAAGCCTCTGAATTACTGTCTTGAGCCTCTGCATCCCTCTCTTGAGCCTCTGCATCACTCTCTTCAGTCTCTGCATCCCTCTGTTGAACCCCCTGCATCATTCTCCTAACCCTCTGCGTCACTCTCCTGAGCCTCTGCATCACTCACTTTAGCCTCTGCATCACTCTCTTGGGCCTCTGCATCACTCTCTTGAGCCTCTGCATCACACTTTTGAGCCTCTGCATCACTCTCTGGAGCCTCTGCATCACTTTCTTAAGCCTCTGCATCACTCTCTTACGCCTCTGCAACTCTCTCTTCAGCGTCTGCATCACTCTCTTACGCCTCTGCATCCCTCTCTTGATCCTCTACATCACTCGCTTGAGCCTCTGCATCACTCTCTTGAGCCTCTGCATCCCTCTCTTGAGCCTTTGCAACACTCTCTTCAGCCTCTGCATCACTCTCTTTAGCCTCTGCACCCCTCTATTAAGCCTCTGCATCCTTCGCTTGAGCCTCTGCATAACTCTCTTGAGTCTCTGAATCACTCTCTTGAGCCTCTGCATCCCTCTCTTGAGCCTCTGCATCATTCTCGTAACCTCTGCATCACTCTCCTGAGCCTCTGCATCACTCACTTTAGCCTCTGCATCACTCTCTTGGGCCTCTGCATCACTCTCTTGAGCCTCTGCATCACACTCTTGAGCCTCTGCATCACTCTCTTGAGCCTCTGCATCTCTCTCTTGAGCCTCTGCATCGCTCTCTTGAACCTCTGCATCACTCTCTTAAGCCTCTGCATCACTCTCTTAAGCCTCTGCAACTCTCTCTTCAGCGGTTGCATCACTCTCTTACGCCTCTGCATCCTTCTCTTGATCTTCTACATCATTCGCTTGAGCCTCTGCATAACTCTCTTGAGCCTCTGCATCACTCTCTTGAGCCTCTACATTCCTCTCTTGAGCCACTGCATCACTCTCTTGAGCCTCTGCATCACATTTTAAGCCTCTGCGTCCCTCTTTTCAGCCTCTGCATCACTTTCTTAACCCTCTGCGTCCCTCTCTTGAGCTTCTGCATCACCCTTTTAAGCCTCTGCTCTGCATCCCTCTTTTCAGCCTCTGCATCACTTTCCTAACCCTCTGCATCCCTCTCTTGAGCCTCTCCATCCCTCTCATGAGCCCCTGCATCCCTCTCTTGAGCCTCTGCATCTCTGTCTTGAGTCTCTGCATCCCTCTCTTAAGCCTCTGCATCACTTTTGTAAACCTTTGAATCACTCTCTTGAGCCTCTGCATCCCTCTCTTGAGCCTCTGCATCACTCCCTTCAGCCTCTGCATCCCTCTCTTGAGCCTCTGCATCATTTTCTTAAGCCTCTGCATCACTCTCTTGAGCCTCTGCATCTGTCGGAAAATCCGATACCATTTAATAATCATACAGATAATAGCTGTATTGTATAAACAAGTTACCCATAGAAAACGTAACTTGTAGTGGAATTACCGTCTATAGAAAACGGGATATCATCACCACATACTATTATAATTCACCAGCTATTCTGCTGGGAATTGTTCTTAAATACATTAGTCTTTGGACTTTACCATCATAAAAACATCTTATATAAATTAACTTAATTATCAATATTAAAGTAGAGTAAATGTGACCCTTCTATCACTTTCTGAAATCTGAACAAAGTAGGCCAGGCGTCAGTGGGGAAGGAGGGCAGCCATTGTTGTGTCACCTCCGAGACGTGTGGAGCAAATTTAGCTCCTATCATATCTGGACAATGTCGGCCAGTAACGTCAATAGTATGGAGTGTTAAACAGCCATTGTTTATATTGAGACCAGAGGCTCACGGGAGCAAATTCGGCTCCTGTTAATTTTACTTGGACGTAGTGTTATGGAAACCAAAGGTACCATCTCCAACACGATGTCTACAATTCAAGTTAAGTGTTCTTTCCGAAACCCGTTTATCATTCATTTATGGCCATTAATGTCAGGATATAGGGTGATCCGGTTAGATCACGTGGAAGCCTCAAACTAAAGGTAATTAAGCCAGGTCTTCATGTTCCATATAGTGTTTTCTCTGATATAACTTGTCATATATAGGTTTCTGGCTTCACAGCTAGCGCACTTTTGACAGGTCAAGACGAGGAAGCAAGATTTGTGCACCAGTTACTGGGTGATATGGAAGCTACCTCAAAGAGGATAATTTGGTGTCTACACCCTAGTTATACCTGGTGGACTAACCTGCTGTACTATAAGATAAGGAACCTCTTCAATGTATGTAGATACTGTAGTTTGATTGGCTGCATATATATATTAATTTAATAACCCCCCCTAATGTGTAGAGGATCGATTTGTGAGATTATGAGATTATTGCAGAAATACAGTCCACTCATCATTATACAAATTGCTATCGAAGTATATAAATTAACGTAAATATAAATTCATATAAATTAAATAAATATAAATCTCACAGGTCGGTTCCCACAGCATCACTCTCATGAGCCTCTACATCCCTCTCATGAGCCTCTGCATCACTCGCTTGAGCCTCGGCATTCCTCTCTTAAGCCTCTGCATCACTCTCTTGAGCCTCTGCATCACTCTCTTAAGCCTCTGTATCCCTCTCGTGAGCCTCTGCATCACTCTCTTGAGCCTCTGCATCACTCTCTTGAGCTTCTGCATCACTCTCTTGACCCTCTGCATCCCTCTCTTGAGCCTCTGCATCCCTCTCTTGAGCCTTTGCATCACTCTCTTAGGCCTCTGCATCCCTCTCTTGATCCTCTGCATCACTCGCTTGAGCCTCTGCATCACTCTCTTAAGCCTCTGCATCACTCTCTAGAGCCTCTGGATCTCTCTCTTCAGCCTCTGCATAACTCTCTTAAGCCTCTGCTTCCCTCTCTTGATCCTCTGCATCACTCTCTTGAGCCCCTGCATTACTCTTTAGATCCTCTGCATCACTCTCTTGAGCCTCTGCATCACTCTCTTGAGCCTCTGCATCACTCTCTTGAGCCTCTGCATCACTCTCTTGAGCCTCTGCATCACTCTCTTAAGCCTCTGCATCCCTCTCTTCATCCTCTGCATCGCTCTCTTGAGCCTCTACATCATTCTATTGAGCCTCTGCGTCACTCTCTGGAGCCTCTGCATCATTCTCTTGAGCATCTGCATCCCTCTCTGGAGCCTCTGCATCCCTCTCTTGAGCCTCTGCATGCCTCTCTTAAGCCTTTGCATCACTCACATAAGCCTCTGCATCACTCCCTTGACCCCCTGCATCCCTCTCCTGAGCCTCTGCATCCCTCTCTTGAGCCTTTGCATCACTCTCCTAGGCCTCGGCATCCCTCTCTTGATCCTCTGCATCACTCTCGGAAGCCTCTGCATCCCTCTCTTCATCCTCTTCATCACTCTCGTAAGCGTCTGCATCACTCTCATGAGCCTCTACATCCCTCTCTTGAGCCTCTGCATCACTCGCTTGAGCCTCGGTATTCCTCTCTTAAGCCTCTGCATCACTCTCTTGAGCCTCTGCATCACTCTCTTAAGCCTCTGTATCCCTCTCGTGAGCCTCTGTATCACTCTCTTGAGCCTCTACATGACTCTCTTGAGCCTCTGCATCACTCTCTTGACCCTCTGCATCCCTCTCTTGAGCCTCTGCATCCCTCTCTTGAGCCTTTGCATCACTCTCTTAGGCCTCTGCATCCCTCTCTTGATCCTCTGCATCACTCTCGTAAGCCTCTGCATCCCTCTCTTCATCCTCTTAATCCCTCTCGTAAGCCTCTGCATCACTCTCTTGAGCCTCTGCATCACTCTCTTGATCCTCTGCATCACTCGCTTGAGCCTCTGCATCACTCTCTTAAGCCTCTGCATCACTCTCTAGAGCCTCTGGATCTCTCTCTTCAGCCTCTGCATAACTCTCTTAAGCCTCTGCTTCCCTCTCTTGATCCTCTGCATCACTCTCTTGAGCCTCTGCATTACTCTTTAGATCCTCTGCATCACTCTCTTGAGCCTCTGCATCACTCTCTTGAGCCTCTGCATCACTCTCTTGAGCCTCTGCATCACTCTCATGAGCCTCTGCATCACTCTCTTAAGCCTCTGCATCCCTCTCTTCATCCTCTGCATCACTCTCTTGAGCCTCTACATCATTCTATTGAGCCTCTGCGTCACTCTCTGGAGCCTCTGCATCATTCTCTTCAGCATCTGCATCCCTCTCTGGAGCCTCTGCATCCCTCTCTTGAGCCTCTGCATGCCTCTCTTAAGCCTTTGCATCACTCACGTAAGCCTCTGCATCACTCCCATGACCCTCTGCATTCCTCTCCTGAGCCTCTGCATCCCTCTCTTGAGCCTTTGCATCACTCTCCTAGGCCTCGGCATCCCTCTCTTGATCATCTGCATCACTCTCGTAAGCCTCTGCATCCCTCTCTTCATCCTCTTCATCACTCTCGTAAGCGTCTGTATCACTCTCTTGAGCCTCTGCATCACTCTCTTGAGCCTCTGCATCACTCTCTTGATCCTCTGCATCACTGGCTTGAGCTTCTGCATCCCTCTCTTGAGCCTTTGCATCACTCTCTTAGGCCTCTGCATCCCTCTCTTGATTCTCTGCATCACTCTCGTAAGCCTCTGCATCCCTCTCATCATCCTCTTCATCACTCTCGTAAGTGTCTGCATCACTCTCTTGAGCCTCTGCATCACTCTCTTGATCCTCTGCATCACTTGCTTGAGCCTCTGCATCACTCTCTTCAGCCTCTGCATCCCTCTGTTAAGCTTTTGCATCACTCACGTAAGCCTCTGCATCACTCTCATAAGCCTCTGAATTACTGTCTTGAGCCTCTGCATCCCTCTCTTGAGCCTCTGCATCACTCTCTTCAGTCTCTGCATCCCTCTGTTGAACCCCCTGCATCATTCTCCTAACCCTCTGCGTCACTCTCCTGAGCCTCTGCATCACTCACTTTAGCCTCTGCATCACTCTCTTGGGCCTCTGCATCACTCTCTTGAGCCTCTGCATCACACTTTTGAGCCTCTGCATCACTCTCTGGAGCCTCTGCATCACTTTCTTAAGCCTCTGCATCACTCTCTTACGCCTCTGCAACTCTCTCTTCAGCGTCTGCATCACTCTCTTACGCCTCTGCATCCCTCTCTTGATCCTCTACATCACTCGCTTGAGCCTCTGCATCACTCTCTTGAGCCTCTGCATCCCTCTCTTGAGCCTTTGCAACACTCTCTTCAGCCTCTGCATCACTCTCTTTAGCCTCTGCACCCCTCTATTAAGCCTCTGCATCCTTCGCTTGAGCCTCTGCATAACTCTCTTGAGTCTCTGAATCACTCTCTTGAGCCTCTGCATCCCTCTCTTGAGCCTCTGCATCATTCTCGTAACCTCTGCATCACTCTCCTGAGCCTCTGCATCACTCACTTTAGCCTCTGCATCACTCTCTTGGGCCTCTGCATCACTCTCTTGAGCCTCTGCATCACACTCTTGAGCCTCTGCATCACTCTCTTGAGCCTCTGCATCTCTCTCTTGAGCCTCTGCATCGCTCTCTTGAACCTCTGCATCACTCTCTTAAGCCTCTGCATCACTCTCTTAAGCCTCTGCAACTCTCTCTTCAGCGGTTGCATCACTCTCTTACGCCTCTGCATCCTTCTCTTGATCTTCTACATCATTCGCTTGAGCCTCTGCATAACTCTCTTGAGCCTCTGCATCACTCTCTTGAGCCTCTACATTCCTCTCTTGAGCCACTGCATCACTCTCTTGAGCCTCTGCATCACATTTTAAGCCTCTGCGTCCCTCTTTTCAGCCTCTGCATCACTTTCTTAACCCTCTGCGTCCCTCTCTTGAGCTTCTGCATCACCCTTTTAAGCCTCTGCTCTGCATCCCTCTTTTCAGCCTCTGCATCACTTTCCTAACCCTCTGCATCCCTCTCTTGAGCCTCTCCATCCCTCTCATGAGCCCCTGCATCCCTCTCTTGAGCCTCTGCATCTCTGTCTTGAGTCTCTGCATCCCTCTCTTAAGCCTCTGCATCACTTTTGTAAACCTTTGAATCACTCTCTTGAGCCTCTGCATCCCTCTCTTGAGCCTCTGCATCACTCCCTTCAGCCTCTGCATCCCTCTCTTGAGCCTCTGCATCATTTTCTTAAGCCTCTGCATCACTCTCTTGAGCCTCTGCATCTGTCGGAAAATCCGATACCATTTAATAATCATACAGATAATAGCTGTATTGTATAAACAAGTTACCCATAGAAAACGTAACTTGTAGTGGAATTACCGTCTATAGAAAACGGGATATCATCACCACATACTATTATAATTCACCAGCTATTCTGCTGGGAATTGTTCTTAAATACATTAGTCTTTGGACTTTACCATCATAAAAACATCTTATATAAATTAACTTAATTATCAATATTAAAGTAGAGTAAATGTGACCCTTCTATCACTTTCTGAAATCTGAACAAAGTAGGCCAGGCGTCAGTGGGGAAGGAGGGCAGCCATTGTTGTGTCACCTCCGAGACGTGTGGAGCAAATTTAGCTCCTATCATATCTGGACAATGTCGGCCAGTAACGTCAATAGTATGGAGTGTTAAACAGCCATTGTTTATATTGAGACCAGAGGCTCACGGGAGCAAATTCGGCTCCTGTTAATTTTACTTGGACGTAGTGTTATGGAAACCAAAGGTACCATCTCCAACACGATGTCTACAATTCAAGTTAAGTGTTCTTTCCGAAACCCGTTTATCATTCATTTATGGCCATTAATGTCAGGATATAGGGTGATCCGGTTAGATCACGTGGAAGCCTCAAACTAAAGGTAATTAAGCCAGGTCTTCATGTTCCATATAGTGTTTTCTCTGATATAACTTGTCATATATAGGTTTCTGGCTTCACAGCTAGCGCACTTTTGACAGGTCAAGACGAGGAAGCAAGATTTGTGCACCAGTTACTGGGTGATATGGAAGCTACCTCAAAGAGGATAATTTGGTGTCTACACCCTAGTTATACCTGGTGGACTAACCTGCTGTACTATAAGATAAGGAACCTCTTCAATGTATGTAGATACTGTAGTTTGATTGGCTGCATATATATATTAATTTAATAACCCCCCCTAATGTGTAGAGGATCGATTTGTGAGATTATGAGATTATTGCAGAAATACAGTCCACTCATCATTATACAAATTGCTATCGAAGTATATAAATTAACGTAAATATAAATTCATATAAATTAAATAAATATAAATCTCACAGGTCGGTTCCCACAGCATCACTCTCATGAGCCTCTACATCCCTCTCATGAGCCTCTGCATCACTCGCTTGAGCCTCGGCATTCCTCTCTTAAGCCTCTGCATCACTCTCTTGAGCCTCTGCATCACTCTCTTAAGCCTCTGTATCCCTCTCGTGAGCCTCTGCATCACTCTCTTGAGCCTCTGCATCACTCTCTTGAGCTTCTGCATCACTCTCTTGACCCTCTGCATCCCTCTCTTGAGCCTCTGCATCCCTCTCTTGAGCCTTTGCATCACTCTCTTAGGCCTCTGCATCCCTCTCTTGATCCTCTGCATCACTCTCGTAAGCCTCTGCATCCCTCTCTTCATCCTCTTCATCACTCTCGTAAGCCTCTGCATCACTCTCTTGAGCCTCTGCATCACTCTCTTGATCCTCTGCATCACTCGCTTGAGCCTCTGCATCACTCTCTTAAGCCTCTGCATCACTCTCTAGAGCCTCTGGATCTCTCTCTTCAGCCTCTGCATAACTCTCTTAAGCCTCTGCTTCCCTCTCTTGATCCTCTGCATCACTCTCTTGAGCCCCTGCATTACTCTTTAGATCCTCTGCATCACTCTCTTGAGCCTCTGCATCACTCTCTTGAGCCTCTGCATCACTCTCTTGAGCCTCTGCATCACTCTCTTGAGCCTCTGCATCACTCTCTTAAGCCTCTGCATCCCTCTCTTCATCCTCTGCATCGCTCTCTTGAGCCTCTACATCATTCTATTGAGCCTCTGCGTCACTCTCTGGAGCCTCTGCATCATTCTCTTGAGCATCTGCATCCCTCTCTGGAGCCTCTGCATCCCTCTCTTGAGCCTCTGCATGCCTCTCTTAAGCCTTTGCATCACTCACATAAGCCTCTGCATCACTCCCTTGACCCCCTGCATCCCTCTCCTGAGCCTCTGCATCCCTCTCTTGAGCCTTTGCATCACTCTCCTAGGCCTCGGCATCCCTCTCTTGATCCTCTGCATCACTCTCGGAAGCCTCTGCATCCCTCTCTTCATCCTCTTCATCACTCTCGTAAGCGTCTGCATCACTCTCATGAGCCTCTACATCCCTCTCTTGAGCCTCTGCATCACTCGCTTGAGCCTCGGTATTCCTCTCTTAAGCCTCTGCATCACTCTCTTGAGCCTCTGCATCACTCTCTTAAGCCTCTGTATCCCTCTCGTGAGCCTCTGTATCACTCTCTTGAGCCTCTACATGACTCTCTTGAGCCTCTGCATCACTCTCTTGACCCTCTGCATCCCTCTCTTGAGCCTCTGCATCCCTCTCTTGAGCCTTTGCATCACTCTCTTAGGCCTCTGCATCCCTCTCTTGATCCTCTGCATCACTCTCGTAAGCCTCTGCATCCCTCTCTTCATCCTCTTAATCCCTCTCGTAAGCCTCTGCATCACTCTCTTGAGCCTCTGCATCACTCTCTTGATCCTCTGCATCACTCGCTTGAGCCTCTGCATCACTCTCTTAAGCCTCTGCATCACTCTCTAGAGCCTCTGGATCTCTCTCTTCAGCCTCTGCATAACTCTCTTAAGCCTCTGCTTCCCTCTCTTGATCCTCTGCATCACTCTCTTGAGCCTCTGCATTACTCTTTAGATCCTCTGCATCACTCTCTTGAGCCTCTGCATCACTCTCTTGAGCCTCTGCATCACTCTCTTGAGCCTCTGAATCACTCTCATGAGCCTCTGCATCACTCTCTTAAGCCTCTGCATCCCTCTCTTCATCCTCTGCATCACTCTCTTGAGCCTCTACATCATTCTATTGAGCCTCTGCGTCACTCTCTGGAGCCTCTGCATCATTCTCTTCAGCATCTGCATCCCTCTCTGGAGCCTCTGCATCCCTCTCTTGAGCCTCTGCATGCCTCTCTTAAGCCTTTGCATCACTCACGTAAGCCTCTGCATCACTCCCATGACCCTCTGCATTCCTCTCCTGAGCCTCTGCATCCCTCTCTTGAGCCTTTGCATCACTCTCCTAGGCCTCGGCATCCCTCTCTTGATCATCTGCATCACTCTCGTAAGCCTCTGCATCCCTCTCTTCATCCTCTTCATCACTCTCGTAAGCGTCTGTATCACTCTCTTGAGCCTCTGCATCACTCTCTTGAGCCTCTGCATCACTCTCTTGATCCTCTGCATCACTGGCTTGAGCCTCTGCATCCCTCTCTTGAGACTTTGCATCACTCTCTTAGGCCTCTGCATCCCTCTCTTGATTCTCTTCATCACTCTCGTAAGCGTCTGCATCACTCTCTTGAGCCTCTGCATCACTCTCTTGATCCTCTGCATCACTCGCTTGAGCCTCTGCATCACTCTCTTCAGCCTCTGCATCCCTCTGTTAAGCCTTTGCATCACTCACGTAAGCCTCTGCATCACTCTCATAAGCCTCTGAATCACTGTCTTGAGCCTCTGCATCCCTCTCTTGAGCCTCTGCATCACTCTCTTCAGTCTCTGCATCCCTCTGTTGAACCCCCTGCATCATTCTCCTAACCCTCTGCATCACTCTCCTGAGCCTCTGCATCACTCACTTTAGCCTCTGCATCACTCTCTTGGGCCTCTGCATCACTCTCTTGAGCCTCTGCATCACACTATTGAGCCTCTGCATCACTCTCTGGAGCCTCTGCATCACTTTCTTAAGCCTCTGCATCACTCTCTTACGCCTCTGCAACTCTCTCTTCAGCGTCTGCATCACTCTCTTACGCCTCTGCATCCCTCTCTTGATCCTCTACATCACTCCCTTGAACCTCTGCATCACTCTCTTGAGCCTCTGCATCCCTCTCTTGAGCCTCTGCAACACTCTCTTCAGCCTCTGCATCACTCTCTTTAGCCTCTGCACCCCTCTCTTAAGCCTCTGCATCCCTCGCTTGAGCCTCTGCATAACTCTCTTGAGTCTCTGAATCACTCTCTTGAGCCTCTGCATCCCTCTCTTGAGCCTCTGCATCATTCTCCTAACCTCTGCATCACTCTCCTGAGCCTCTGCATCACTCACTTTAGCCTCTGCATCACTCTCTTGGGCCTCTGCATCACTCTCTTGAGCCTCTGCATCACACTCTTGAGCCTCTGCATCACTCTCTTGAGCCTCTGCATCTCTCTCTTGAGCCTCTGCATCGCTCTCTTGAACCTCTGCATCACTCTCTTAAGCCTCTGCATCACTCTCTTAAGCCTCTGCAACTCTCTTTTCAGCGGTTGCATCACTCTCTTACGCCTCTGCATCCTTCTCTTGATCTTCTACATTACTCGCTTGAGCCTCTGCATAACTCTCTTGAGCCTCTGCATCACTCTCTTGAGCCTCTGCATCCCTCTCTTGAGCCACTGCATCACTCTCTTGAGCCTCTGCATCACAATTTAAGCCTCTGCGTCCCTCTTTTCAGCCTCTGCATCACTTTCTTAACCCTCTGCATCCCTCTCTTGAGCTTCTGCATCACCCTTTTAAGCCTCTGCTCTGCATCCCTCTTTTCAGCCTCTGCATCACTTTCCTAACCCTCTGCATCCCTCTCTTGAGCCTCTCCATCCCTCTCATGAGCCCCTGCATCCCTCTCTTGAGCCTCTGCATCTCTGTTTTGAGTCTCTGCATCCCTCTCTTAAGCCTCTGAATCACTCTTGTAAACCTTTGAATCACTCTCTTGAGCCTCTGCATCCCTCTCTTGAGCCTCTGCATCACTCCCTTCAGCCTCTGCATCCCTCTCTTGAGCCTCTGCATCATTCTCTTAAGCCTCTGCATCACTCTCTTGAGCCTCTGCATCACTCTCATGAGCCTCTACATCCCTCTCTTGAGACTCTGCATCACTTGCTTGAGCCTCGGCATTCCTCTCTTAAGCCTCTGCATCACTCTCTTGAGCCTCTGCATCACTCTCTTAAGCCTCTGTATCCCTCTCGTGAGCCTCTGCATCACTCTCTTGAGCCTCTGCATCACTCTCTTTAGCCTCTGCATCACTCTCTTGAGCCTCTGCATCACTCTCTTGAGCTTCTTCATCACTCTCTTAAGCCTCTGCATCCCTCTCTTAATCCTCTGCATCGCTCTCTTGAGCCTCTACATCATTCTATTGAGCCTCTGCGTCACTCTCTGGAGCCTCTGCATCATTCTCTTGAGCATCTGCATCCCTCTCTGGAGCCTCTGCATCCCTCTCTTGAGCCTCTGCATGCCTCTCTTAAGCCTTTGCATCACTCACGTAAGCCTCTGCATCACTCACTTGACCCTCTGCATCCCTCTCCTGAGCCTCTGCATCCCTCTCTTGAGCCTTTGCATCACTCTCTTAGGCCTCGGCATCCCTCTCTTGATCCTCTGCATCACTCTCGTAAGCCTCTGCATCCCTCTCTTCATCCTCTTCATCACTCTCGTAAGCGTTTGCATCACTCTCTTGAGCCTCTGCATCACTCTCTTGATCCTCTGCATCACTGGCTTGAGCCTCTGCATCCCTCTCTTGAGCCTTTGCATCACTCTCTTAGGCCTCTGCATCCCTCTCTTGAGTCTCTGCATCACTCTCGTAAGCCTCTGCATCCCTCTCATCATCCTCTTCATCACTCTCGTAAGCGTCTGCATCACTCTCTTGAGCCTCTGCATCACTCTCTTGATCCTCTGCATCACTCGCTTGAGCCTCTGCATCACTCTCTTCAGCCTCTGCATCCCTCTGTTAAGCCTTTGCATCACTCACGTAAGCTTCTGCATCACACTCATAAGCCTCTGAATCACTGTCTTGAGCCTCTGCATCCCTCTCATGAGCCTCTGCATCACTCTCTTCAGTCTCTGCATCCCTCTGTTGAGCCCCCTGCATCATTCTCCTAACCCTCTGCATCACTCTCCTGAGCCTCTGCATCACTCACTTTAGCCTCTGCATCACTCTCTTGAGCCTCTACATCACACTATTGAGCCTCTGCATCACTCTCTGGAGCCTCTGCATCACTTTCTTAAGCCTCTGCATCACTCTCTTACGCCTCTGCAACTCTCTCTTCAGCGTCTGCATCACTCTCTTACGCCTCTGCATCCCTCTCTTGATCCTCTACATCACTCGCTTGAGCCTCTGCATCACTCTCTTGAGCCTCTGCATCCCTCTCTTGAGCCTCTGCAACACTCTCTTCAGCCTCTACATCACTCTCTTTAGCCTCTGCACCCCTCTCTTAAGCCTCTGTATCCCTCGCTTGAGCCTCTGCATAACTCTCTTGAGTCTCTGAATCTCTCTCTTGAGCCTCTGCATCACACTCTTGAGCCTCTGCATCACTCTCTTGAGCCTCTGCATCTCTCTCTTGAGCTTCTGCATCGCTCTCTTGAACCTCTGCATCACTCTCCTAAGCCTCTGCATCACTCTCTTAAGCCTCTGCAACTCTCTCTTCAGCGGTTGCATCACTCTCTTACGCCTCTGCATCCTTCTCTTGATCTTCTACATCACTTGCTTGAGCCTCTGCATAACTCTCTTGAGCCTCTGCATCCCTCTCTTGTGCCTCTGCAACACTCTCTTCAGCCTCTGCATCACATTTTAAGCCTCTGGGTCCCTCTTTTCAGCCTCTGCATCACTTTCTTAACCCTCTGCATCCCTCTTTCTGAGCTTCTGCATCACCCTTTTAAGCCTCTGCTCTGCATCCCTCTTTTCAGCCTCTGCATCACTTTCCTAACCCTCTGCATCCCTCTCTTGAGCCTCTCCATCCCTCTCATGAGCCCCTGCATCCCTCTCTTGAGCCTCTGCATCTCTGTCTTGAGTCTCTGCATCCCTCTCTTAAGAATCTGCATCACTCTTGTAAACCTTTGAATCACTCTCTTGAGCCTCTGCATCCCTCTCTTGAGCCTCTGCATCACTCCCTTCAGCCTCTGCATCCCTCTCTTGAGCCTCTGCATCATTCTCTTAAGCCTCTGCATCACTCTCTTGAGCCTCTGCATCACTCTCATGAGCCTCTACATCCCTCTCTTGAGCCTCTGCATCACTCGCTTGAGCCTCAGCTATCCTCTCTTAAGCCTCTGCATCACTCTCTTGAGCCTCTGCATCACTCTCTTAATCCTCTGTATCCCTCTCGTGAGCCTCTGCATCACTCTCGTAAGCCTCTGCATCCCTCTCTTCATCCTCTTCATCACTCTCGTAAGCGTCTGTATCACTCTCTTGAGCCTCTGCATCACTCTCTTGAGCCTCTGCATCACTCTCTTGATCCTCTGCATCACTGGCTTGAGCATCTGCATCCCTCTCTTGAGACTTTGCATCACTCTCTTAGGCCTCTGCATCCCTCTCTTGATTCTCTTCATCACTCTCGTAAGCGTCTGCATCACTCTCTTGAGCCTCTGCATCACTCTCTTGATCCTCTGCATCACTCGCTTGAGCCTCTGCATCACTCTCTTCAGCCTCTGCATCCCTCTGTTAAGCCTTTGCATCACTCACGTAAGCCTCTGCATCACTCTCATAAGCCTCTGAATCACTGTCTTGAGCCTCTGCATCCCTCTCTTGAGCCTCTGCATCACTCTCTTCAGTCTCTGCATCCCTCTGTTGAACCCCCTGCATCATTCTCCTAACCCTCTGCATCACTCTCCTGAGCCTCTGCATCACTCACTTTAGCCTCTGCATCACTCTCTTGGGCCTCTGCATCTCTCTCTTGAGCCTCTGCATCGCTCTCTTGAACCTCTGCATCACTCTCTGGAGCCTCTGCTTGAACCTCTGCATCACTCTCTTAAGCCTCTGCATCACTCTCTTAAGCCTCTGCAACTCTCTTTTCAGCGCTTGCATCACACTCTTACGCCTCTGCATCCTTCTCTTGATCTTCTACATCACTCGCTTGAGCCTCTGCATAACTCTCTTGAGCCTCTGCATCACTCTCTTGAGCCTCTGCATCCCTCTCTTGAGCCACTGCATCACTCTCTTGAGCCTCTGCATCACAATTTAAGCCTCTGCGTCCCTCTTTTCAGCCTCTGCATCACTTTCTTAACCCTCTGCATCCCTCTCTTGAGCTTCTGCATCACCCTTTTAAGCCTCTGCTCTGCATCCCTCTTTTCAGCCTCTGCATCACTTTCCTAACCCTCTGCATCCCTCTCTTGAGCCTCTCCATCCCTCTCATGAGCCCCTGCATCCCTCTCTTGAGCCTCTGCATCTCTGTTTTGAGTCTCTGCATCCCTCTCTTAAGCCTCTGCATCACTCTTGTAAACCTTTGAATCACTCTCTTGAGCCTCTGCATCCCTCTCTTGAGCCTCTGCATCACTCCCTTCAGCCTCTGCATCCCTCTCTTGAGCCTCTGCATCATTCTCTTAAGCCTCTGCATCACTCTCTTGAGCCTCTGCATCACTCTCATGAGCCTCTACATCCCTCTCTTGAGACTCTGCATCACTTGCTTGAGCCTCGGCATTCCTCTCTTAAGCCTCTGCATCACTCTCTTGAGCCTCTGCATCACTCTCTTAAGCCTCTGTATCCCTCTCGTGAGCCTCTGCATCACTCTCTTGAGCCTCTGCATCACTCTCTTTAGCCTCTGCATCACTCTCTTGAGCCTCTGCATCACTCTCTTGAGCTTCTGCATCACTCTCTTAAGCCTCTGCATCCCTCTCTTAATCCTCTGCATCGCTCTCTTGAGCCTCTACATCATTCTATTGAGCCTCTGCGCCACTCTCTGGAGCCTCTGCATCATTCTCTTGAGCATCTGCATCCCTCTCTGGAGCCTCTGCATCCCTCTCTTGAGCCTCTGCATGCCTCTCTTAAGCCTTTGCATCACTCACGTAAGCCTCTGCATCACTCCCTTGACCCTCTGCATCCCTCTCCTGAGCCTCTGCATCCCTCTCTTGAGCCTTTGCATCACTCTCCTAGGCCTCGGCATCCCTCTCTTGATCCTCTGCATCACTCTCGTAAGCCTCTGCATCCCTCTCTTCATCCTCTTCATCACTCTCGTAAGCGTTTGCATCACTCTCTTGAGCCTCTGCATCACTCTCTTGATCCTCTGCATCACTGGCTTGAGCCTCTGCATCCCTCTCTTGAGCCTCTGCATCACTCGCTTGAGCCTCAGCTATCCTCTCTTAAGCCTCTGCATCACTCTCTTGAGCCTCTGCATCACTCTCTTAATCCTCTGTATCCCTCTCGTGAGCCTCTGCATCACTCTCGTAAGCCTCTGCATCCCTCTCTTCATCCTCTTCATCACTCTCGTAAGCGTCTGTATCACTCTCTTGAGCCTCTGCATCACTCTCTTGAGCCTCTGCATCACTCTCTTGATCCTCTGCATCACTGGCTTGAGCATCTGCATCCCTCTCTTGAGACTTTGCATCACTCTCTTAGGCCTCTGCATCCCTCTCTTGATTCTCTTCATCACTCTCGTAAGCGTCTGCATCACTCTCTTGAGCCTCTGCATCACTCTCTTGATCCTCTGCATCACTCGCTTGAGCCTCTGCATCACTCTCTTCAGCCTCTGCATCCCTCTGTTAAGCCTTTGCATCACTCACGTAAGCCTCTGCATCACTCTCATAAGCCTCTGAATCACTGTCTTGAGCCTCTGCATCCCTCTCTTGAGCCTCTGCATCACTCTCTTCAGTCTCTGCATCCCTCTGTTGAACCCCCTGCATCATTCTCCTAACCCTCTGCATCACTCTCCTGAGCCTCTGCATCACTCACTTTAGCCTCTGCATCACTCTCTTGGGCCTCTGCATCACTCTCTTGAGCCTCTGCATCACACTATTGAGCCTCTGCATCACTCTCTGGAGCCTCTGCATCACTTTCTTAAGCCTCTGCATCACTCTCTTACGCCTCTGCAACTCTCTCTTCAGCGTCTGCATCACTCTCTTACGCCTCTGCATCCCTCTCTTGATCCTCTACATCACTCCCTTGAACCTCTGCATCACTCTCTTGAGCCTCTGCATCCCTCTCTTGAGCCTCTGCAACACTCTCTTCAGCCTCTGCATCACTCTCTTTAGCCTCTGCACCCCTCTCTTAAGCCTCTGCATCCCTCGCTTGAGCCTCTGCATAACTCTCTTGAGTCTCTGAATCACTCTCTTGAGCCTCTGCATCCCTCTCTTGAGCCTCTGCATCATTCTCCTAACCTCTGCATCACTCTCCTGAGCCTCTGCATCACTCACTTTAGCCTCTGCATCACTCTCTTGGGCCTCTGCATCACTCTCTTGAGCCTCTGCATCACACTCTTGAGCCTCTGCATCACTCTCTTGAGCCTCTGCATCTCTCTCTTGAGCCTCTGCATCGCTCTCTTGAACCTCTGCATCACTCTCTTAAGCCTCTGCATCACTCTCTTAAGCCTCTGCAACTCTCTTTCAGCGCTTGCATCACTCTCTTACGCCTCTGCATCCTTCTCTTGATCTTCTACATCACTCGCTTGAGCCTCTGCATAACTCTCTTGAGCCTCTGCATCACTCTCTTGAGCCTCTGCATCCCTCTCTTGAGCCACTGCATCACTCTCTTGAGCCTCTGCATCACAATTTAAGCCTCTGCGTCCCTCTTTTCAGCCTCTGCATCACTTTCTTAACCCTCTGCATCCCTCTCTTGAGCTTCTGCATCACCCTTTTAAGCCTCTGCTCTGCATCCCTCTTTTCAGCCTCTGCATCACTTTCCTAACCCTCTGAATCCCTCTCTTGAGCCTCTCCATCCCTCTCATGAGCCCCTGCATCCCTCTCTTGAGCCTCTGCATCTCTGTTTTGAGTCTCTGCATCCCTCTCTTAAGCCTCTGCATCACTCTTGTAAACCTTTGAATCACTCTCTTGAGCCTCTGCATCCCTCTCTTGAGCCTCTGCATCACTCCCTTCAGCCTCTGCATCCCTCTCTTGAGCCTCTGCATCATTCTCTTAAGCCTCTGCATCACTCTCTTGAGCCTCTGCATCACTCTCATGAGCCTCTACATCCCTCTCTTGAGACTCTGCATCACTTGCTTGAGCCTCGGCATTCCTCTCTTAAGCCTCTGCATCACTCTCTTGAGCCTCTGCATCACTCTCTTAAGCCTCTGAATCACTGTCTTGAGCCTCTGCATCCCTCTCATGAGCCTCTGCATCACTCTCTTCAGTCTCTGCATCCCTCTGTTGAGCCCCCTGCATCATTCTCCTAACCCTCTGCATCACTCTCCTGAGCCTCTGCATCACTCACTTTAGCCTCTGCATCACTCTCTTGGGCCTCTGCATCACTCTCTTGAGCCTCTACATCACACTATTGAGCCTCTGCATCACTCTCTGGAGCCTCTGCATCACTTTCTTAAGCCTCTGCATCACTCTCTTACGCCTCTGCAACTCTCTCTTCAGCGTCTGCATCACTCTCTTACGCCTCTGCATCCCTCTCTTGATCCTCTACATCACTCGCTTGAGCCTCTGCATCACTCTCTTGAGCCTCTGCATCCCTCTCTTGAGCCTCTGCAACACTCTCTTCAGCCTCTACATCACTCTCTTTAGCCTCTGCACCCCTCTCTTAAGCCTCTGTATCCCTCGCTTGAGCCTCTGCATAACTCTCTTGAGTCTCTGAATCTCTCTCTTGAGCCTCTGCATCACACTCTTGAGCCTCTGCATCACTCTCTTGAGCCTCTGCATCTCTCTCTTGAGCTTCTGCATCGCTCTCTTGAACCTCTGCATCACTCTCCTAAGCCTCTGCATCACTCTCTTAAGCCTCTGCAACTCTCTCTTCAGCGGTTGCATCACTCTCTTACGCCTCTGCATCCTTCTCTTGATCTTCTACATCACTTGCTTGAGCCTCTGCATAACTCTCTTGAGCCTCTGCATCCCTCTCTTGTGCCTCTGCAACACTCTCTTCAGCCTCTGCATCACATTTTAAGCCTCTGGGTCCCTCTTTTCAGCCTCTGCATCACTTTCTTAACCCTCTGCATCCCTCTTTCTGAGCTTCTGCATCACCCTTTTAAGCCTCTGCTCTGCATCCCTCTTTTCAGCCTCTGCATCACTTTCCTAACCCTCTGCATCCCTCTCTTGAGCCTCTCCATCCCTCTCATGAGCCCCTGCATCCCTCTCTTGAGCCTCTGCATCTCTGTCTTGAGTCTCTGCATCCCTCTCTTAAGAATCTGCATCACTCTTGTAAACCTTTGAATCACTCTCTTGAGCCTCTGCATCCCTCTCTTGAGCCTCTGCATCACTCCCTTCAGCCTCTGCATCCCTCTCTTGAGCCTCTGCATCATTCTCTTAAGCCTCTGCATCACTCTCTTGAGCCTCTGCATCACTCTCATGAGCCTCTACATCCCTCTCTTGAGCCTCTGCATCACTCGCTTGAGCCTCAGCTATCCTCTCTTAAGCCTCTGCATCACTCTCTTGAGCCTCTGCATCACTCTCTTAATCCTCTGTATCCCTCTCGTGAGCCTCTGCATCACTCCCTTCAGCCTCTGCATCCCTCTCTTGAGCCTCTGCATCATTCTCTTAAGCCTCTGCATCACTCTCTTGAGCCTCTGCATCACTCTCATGAGCCTCTACATCCCTCTCTTGAGCCTCTGCATCACTCGTTTGAGCCTCGGCATTCCTCTCTTAAGCCTCTGCATCACTTTCTTAAGCCTCTGCATCACTCTCTTACGCCTCTGCAACTCTCTCTTCAGCGTCTATATCACTCTCTTACGCCTCTGCATCCCTCTCTTGATCCTCTACATCACTCGCTTGAGCCTCTGCATCACTATCTTGAGCCTCTGCACCCCTCTCTTAAGCCTCTGCATCCCTCGCTTGAGCCTCTGCATAACTCTCTTGAGTCTCTGAATCTCTCTCTTGAGCCTCTGCATCCCTCTCTTGAGCCTCTGCATCATTCTCCTAACCTCTGCATCACTCTCCTGAGCCTCTGCATCACTCACTTTAGCCTCTGCATCACTCTCTTGGGCCTCTGCATCACTCTCTTGAGCCTCTGCATCACACTCTTAAGCCTCTGCATCACTCTCTCTTGAGCCTCTGCATCTCTCTCTTGAGCCTCTGCATCGCTCTCTTGAACCTCTGCATCACTCTCCTAAGCCTCTGCATCACTCTCTTAAGCCTCTGCAACTCTCTCTTCAGCGGTAGCATCACTCTCTTACGCCTCTGCATCCTTCTCTTGATCTTCTACATCACTCGCTTGAGCCTCTGCATAACTCTCTTGAGCCTCTGCATCACTCTCTTGAGCCTCTGCATCCCTCTCTTGTGCCTCTGCAACACTCTCTTCAGCCTCTGCATCACATTTTAAGCCTCTGCGTCCCTCTTTTCAGCCTCTGCATCACTTTCTTAACCCTCTGCATCCCTCTCTTGAGCTTCTGCATCACCCTTTTAAGCTTCTGCTCTGCATCCCTCTTTTCAGCCTCTGCATCACTTTCCTAACCCTCTGCATCCCTCTCTTGAGCCTCTCCATCCCTCTCATGAGCCCCTGCATCCCTCTCTTGAGCCTCTGCATCTCTGTCTTGAGTCTCTGCATCCCTCTCTTAAGCCTCTGCATCACTCTTGTAAACCTTTGAATCACTCTCTTGAGCCTCTGCATCCCTCTCTTGAGAATCTGCATTTCTCCCTTCAGCCTCTGCATCCCTCTCTTGAGCCTCTGCATCATTCTCTTAAGCCTCTGCATCACTCTCTTGACCCTCTGCATCACTCTCATGAGCCTCTACATCCCTCTCTTGAGCCTCTGCATCCCTCTCTTGAGCCTTTGCATCACTCTCTTAGGCCTGTGCATCCCTCTCTTGATCCTCTGCATCACTCTCGTAAGCCTCTGCATCCCTCTCTTCATCCTCTTCATCACTCTCGTAAGCCTCTGCATCACTCTCCTGAGCCTCTGCATCACTCTCTTGATCCTCTGCATCACTCGTTTGAGCCTCTGCATCACTCTCTTAAGCCTCTGCATCACTCTCTAGAGCCTCTGGATCTCTCTCTTCAGCCTCTGCATAACTCTCTTAAACGTCTGCTTCCCTCTCTTGATCCTCTGCATCACTCTCTTGAGCCTCTGCATTACTCTTTAGATCCTCTGCATCACTCTCTTGAGCCTCTGCATCACTCTCTTGAGCCTCTGCATCACTCTCTTTAGCCTCTGCATCACTCTCTTGAGCCTCTGCATCCCTCTCTTCATCCTCTGCATCGCTCTCTTGAGCCTCTACATCATTCTATTGAGCCTCTGCGTCACTCTCTGGAGCCTCTGCATCATTCTCTTGAGCATCTGCATCCCTCTCTGGAGCCTCTGCATCCCTCTCTTGAGCCTCTGCATGCCTCTCTTAAGCCTTTGCATCACTCACGTAAGCCTCTGCATCACTCCCTTGACCCTCTGCATCCCTCTCCTGAGCCTCTGCATCCCTCTCTTGAGCCTTTGCATCACTCTCCTAGGCTTCGGCATCCCTCTCTTGATCCTCTGCATCACTCTCGTAAGCCTCTGCATCCCTCTCTTCATCCTCTTCATCACTCTCGTAAGCTTCTGCATCACTCTCTTGAGCCTCTGCATCACTCTCTTGATCCTCTGCATCACTGGCTTGAGCCTCTGCATCCCTCTCTTGAGCCTTTGCATCACTCTCTTAGGCCTCTGCATCCCTTTCTTGATTCTGTGCATCACTCTCGTAAGCCTCTGCATCCCTCTCTTCATCCTCTTCATCACTCTCGTAAGCGTCTGCATCACTCTCTTGAGCCTCTGCATCACTCTCTTGATCCTCTGCATCACTCGCTTCAGCCTCTGCATCACTCTCTTCAGCCTCTGCATCCCTCTGTTAAGCTTTTGCATCACTCACGTAAGCCTCTGCATCACTCTCATAAGCCTCTGAATCACTGTCTTGAGCCTCTGCATCCCTCTCTTGAGCCTCTGCATCACTCTCTTCAGTCTCTGCATCCGTCTGTTGAGCCCCCTGCATCATTCTCCTAACCCTCTGCATCACTCTCCTGAGCCTCTGCATCACTCACTTTAGCCTCTGCATCACTCTCTTGGGCCTCTGCATCACTCTCTTGAGCCTCTACATCACACTATTGAGCCTCTGCATCACTCTCTGGAGCCTCTGCATCACTTTCTTAAGCCTCTGCATCACTCTCTTACGCCTCTGCAACTCTCTCTTCAGCGTCTGCATCACTCTTTTACGCCTCTGCATCCCTCTCTTGATCCTCTACATCACTCGCTTGAGCCTCTGCATCACTCTCCTGAGCCTCTGCATCCCTCTCTTGAGCCTCTGCAACACTCTCTTCAGCCTCTACATCACTCTCTTTAGCCTCTGCACCCCTCTCTTAAGCCTCTGCATCCCTCGCTTGAGCCTCTGCATAACTCTCTTGAGTCTCTGAATCTCTCTCTTGAGCCTCTGCATCACTCTCTTGGGCCTCTGCATCACTCTCTTGAGCCTCTGCATCACACTCTTGAGCCTCTGCATCACTCTCTTGAGCCTCTGCATCTCTCTCTTGAGCCTCTGCATCGCTCTCTTGAACCTCTGCATCACTCTCTTAAGCCTCTGCATCACTCTCTCACTCTCTTAAGCCTCTGCAGCTCTCTCTTCAGCGGTTGCATAACTCTTACGCCACTGCATACTCCGCTTGATCTTCTACATCACTCGCTTGAGCCTCTGCATCACTCTCTTGAGCCTCTGCATCCCTCTCTTGTGCCTCTGCAACACTCTCTTCAGCCTCTGCATCACACTCTTCATCCTCTGTATCCCTCTCCTATGCCTCTGCATCACTCTGCATCCGTCTCTTGAGCCTTTGCATCACTCTCTTAAGCCTCTGCATCCCCTCTCTTGAACCACTGCATCACTCTCTTAAGCCTCTGAATCCCTCTCTTGAGCCTCTGAATCCCTCTCTTGAGTCTCTGCATCACTCTCTCGAGCCTCTGCATCACTCTCTTGATCCTCTGCATTACTCTCTTGAGCCTCCGCATCGCTCTCATGATCTTCTGCATCCCTCTCTTGAGCCTCTGCATCACTCTCTTGAGCCTCTACATCACTCTCTTGAGCCTCTGCATCATTCTCTTGAGCCTCTGCATCCCTCTCTTAAGCCTCTACATCATTTTCTTGAGCCTCTGCATTACTCTCTTGATCCTCTGCATCACTCTCTTATGCCTCTGCATCTCTCTCTTCAGCCTCTGCATCACTCTCTTGAGCCTCTACATCCCTCTCTGGAGCCTCTACATCATTTTCTTGAGCCTCTGCATTACTCTCTTGATCCTCTGCATCACTCTCGTCGGCCTCTGCATCACTCTCTTAAGCCTCTGCTTCCCTCTCTTGATCCTCTGCATCACTCTCTTGAGCCACTGCATCACTCTCTTTAGCCTCTACATCACTCTCTTCCCAGCAAACACAAATCATCTACACAACGTTTGTCTATCTCTTCCCATAGGTGTGGGAATGATTTGCATTGAGAATGGTGCAGGAGAGCCTTTGAGAAACTTTTACTCAAAAAATCCAAACACAAAGGTTTAATTATAAATTGTTTTTCTACAATTATTTTCTTCCAAATGTAAAACAAATAGTTTTTACATGTTTAAATATAAAATTTATGGTGTTTTTTTGTAAAATTCATTAATAAATTGTGAATGATATATATTTGCTGAGTGAAACCTTTAAAATCCATTTAGTTATAATATGAGCAGAAAAAACCAGCGTTGAATGTAATGAAACGCCATTTTCTGGGTGAGTCCCGGAGGCTCCCCGGAGCTATCCCAGGCTGATATGCTAATGTCAGACTTTGGCATCAGTCATGTGTATGGAGTTCTTAGGCCTACCGGAGACCACGGCTAGAACCGGGCCCCCTCAGAGAGGCAAGGGGAGCAATGGCCTATAGAAGCCCCCGTGTAGTTGGAAGCATTCTATGTCTGCCATCGACCGGAACAGGCACCCAGAAAGGTAAGCGCCCCAAAACAAACCCCTATTCTGGTTAAAATTGCTACCTAATACCGAACTAGTGGATAGAACTCCCCAACCGAAAACAAGCAAATTAGTGTGACGTCACACACTGCCGCGCCGCTGTCTGCGCAGCTCCCCCCTCCCCGGGAGGGGGAAGGGGGAGCCCCAGACCCCCCGCGCCGGCTACCCACACCTCAGTTCTTGAGGCTGGATGTCAAAAACGCGAAAAACCGCCGACCGGAGGGAGGGAGGGATGCCGGGGAGCCTCCGGGACTCACCCAGAAAATGGCGTTTCATTACATTCAACGCTGGTTTTCTGGGGGGAGCCCCGTCGGCTCCCCGGAGCTAACTACCCACAGACAGAAAAAGAGGGACTTACCCGGGAGGCGGTCGTCGCTCACCCCTCAACTCGAAGCCGAGACAACTGGCTGCAACCGCCGACCCAAAGCAACACAGGCCCGACGAGGGCCAGGGACATTCACAAGGTAACGAGCAGCCAGGACCCTGTTCGACCGCCAAAATCCCCGCGCCCGAATATCAGACCAAGACATATTCCCAAAGACGGCAGCAAGAGCCGCGAACTTACGAACGTCATGGGCACGGGGATAGACCGCAGGCTGGCTAGACCTAATAACCCTGCGGACGACCTGAGAGACCCGAACCCGCGAACAGGGAAGAAGGGAAACCGGATCAACCCACAGCGCGTCCCCGGACACAGAAGCTGTGGCGCGCAAATAACGGCGAAGCGCCGCAACCGGACACAAAACATGATGCACCCCCGGCCTGACCAACCAAGCATCAACCACCCATGGACCCCTCCGGAACGCAGCAGTCTCATTCTTCGCCAGAAAAGGAGACGGCTGCAAACGAACAAAACTATCACCACGACCAAAAGAGCAGAAACCCCTGCGCCGGAGGAGAGCATGAAGCTCCCCTACCCGACCCCCAGAGGCCAAAGCCAACAAGAAAAGTGCCTTGGAAAAACAATCCTGGACCGAAGGGGCCACAATGAAACGAGGAGATGAAAGGAAAGCGAGCACTCTGTCCAAAGACCAGGACGGCTCAGGCGACGCATGAGCAGGCCGGAGGTGAAACAATGCACGAGACAGCTTGCGAAACGGCGCAGACGTAACATCGATACCGAAAGCAAGCTGAAGCGGCTCCGCCAGCGCCGCACGATACGAAGCGACAGTGTTTGGCATAAGATGACGGTCCTGAAACAACCACGAGAGGAAGGACAAGACCACCCGAACAGACAAGGAGCTAACACGACGAAGACGCAAAAAGAAACGGAAGGACCGCCAGGAAACTTCATACTGCCGCCGAGAAGAAGCCCTCAGGTGGGACACCAACAAGGAGGCCACCTGATCACCATAGAGATGATGATAGACTCGAGTCAAAAAAACCATACGCGAAGACTCGAGGAGAAGATCGAACCAGCTACGTGACGTACCGGCCCGATCTGCTGAAAGAGGCGGAGCCGCGGGAAAACCCTCGGGTTCGGACACCGAGCAACCAGCGCCTGAAACCAAGGCTGGGCCGGCCACCAAGGGGCCAGAAGGACAACTCTCCCCTGGTAAGTCTCTAAGCGAGTCAGGACCTGGAGCAACAGCCGAACTGGGGGAAAGAGGTACAGGAACCCCCACCTCGACCAGTCGAGCCGAAAGGCATCGACCCCGACGGCCTCGCAATCGGGGAAGGGCGCCGCATAAATGGGAAGACGCCGCGACCACGCCGACGCGAAGAGGTCCACCTCGGGGCGCCCGAACGTCTGGCAAAGCCAACGGAAGGACTTGTCGTCGACCGTCCACTCCGTGGAGAGGGGAACGAAGCGAGACAGGGCGTCGGCCAAGACGTTGGACACGCCCCGTACGTGAACCGCCAGGAGAGCCAAACCCCGAGAACTCAGCAGACGAGTCACCCGAAGCGACCAACCCCAAAGAGACAAGGACCGCATCGAACCCCCGCGGTTCAGGCAATGAACCACCGGAGAGCAGTCCGAATGGAGCCGAATCGTCGATCCGCGGGCCACCCGAATCCTCCCCAGAGCAAACCACACTGCCGCGAACTCCCGCACCGTACTGTGAGCTCGACGGAAGGACGGATCCCAACGCCCCTGGCCGGCCTGGTGAGCACTGGTCACAAAACCCCAGCCGAGAGACGACGCATCCGTGTACACATCGAGCGAGGGCTCGGGTAGGCGCCAAGGCACTGAACCCCGAAAAACCCGCAGAGGAAGCCGGTGACGCAGCAACCGACGCAAGTCCCCCGGGGGTCGAACTCTGCGATCGCGAGAGAGGCGGAAGGGGGAACCCCGAAGGAACCAGAACAGCCGTCGAAGCCAAACCCGACCCGGCGGGTAGACCACCATCGCGAAGTTCAGGCTCCCGCACAGCCCCTCGAGCAACCGCCGGGTGACCCGAGGGCCCTCCAGAAACAGACGAAGGCAGGACCGCAGCCGCAGGAGAGACTCCGGAGGGAGAGACAAGGAGGCGGTCCGAGAGTCCCACACGAGACCCAGCCAAGTCCGAACCTGAGAGGGAACCAGATGGGACTTCCTCCAGTTCACCAAGAACCCGAACCCGGCGAGCTGGGAAAGAACCAAATCCCTGGCTAGCAAGCAAGCTGACTGGCTGGGAGCCCAAACCAGCCAGTCGTCGAGGTAGGCCAACACCCGAACACCTAGGAGACGCAAACGAGCCACCACAACCCGTGTAAGGCGTGTGAACACGCGAGGTGCCAGGTTCAACCCGAACGGGAGACCTTCTAAAGCTGAACCCCAGGGACGTGTACACTCACGGGGACCTAGCAGGGGGCGCCACCGAGGAGAACAGTGGAAGGGCAAAACCAAACTGAATAAAATGACAGAACCCCCCACCAGGCAAAAACAAAAAGAAAAACAAAACCCCACAAGAGGACAGCGAACCCCAAGGAACAGAGCCGGCCGCGATGTCGGGAATTACAAGCTGAGCAGCACCCTGCGCCCCTACCAGTGCAAACTGCCTCTTACCTGCCGGTAACAAGGGAGAACAGAACACCCAAGAGCCCAACAGGCGGCCGAAAAACCGAAAGGTAAAACGGACCAGCAGAGGCAGACCCCGAGGAGCCTGTGGAAGGTGGCCCCAAGCCCCAAGGGCAGTACTAAAAGGGCACCTAGGGAAGGCAGCCCTAGGCGCATGCAGCCCGAGTACTGAAGATAACTCCTGGCTCTCGCACCCACAAAACTAACACCACACTCAAAGCACAGTGCAGTAGCGACACCGGAGCCAGAGCACACGACCATCGCCTATAGCATCAGCCTCAAGAACTTAGGTGTGGGTAGCCGGCGCGGGGGGTCTGGGGCTCCCCCTTCCCCCTCCCGGGGAGGGGGGAGCTGCGCAGACAGCGGCGCGGCAGTGTGTGACGTCACACTAATTTGCTTGTTTTCGGTTGGGGAGTTCTATCCACTAGTTCGGTATTAGGTAGCAATTTTAACCAGAAAAGGGGTTTGTTTTGGGGCGCTTACCTTTCTGGGTGCCTGTTCCAGTCGATGGCAGACATAGAATGCTTCCAACTACACGGGGGCTTCTATAGGCCATTGCTCCCCTTGCCTCTCTGAGGGGGCCCGGTTCTGGCCGTGGTCCCCGGTAGGCCTAAGAACTCCATACACATGACTGATGCCAAAGTCTGACATTAGCATATCAGCCTGGGATAGCTCCGGGGAGCCGACGGGGCTCCCCCCAGAAAAGTAGTTTTCCAAATTTTCTAAAAATCGCTCTTTTTAACACAATTTGACTCCTTATGCATTCCACTAAACACTAATATCATGTTTAAATATATAATTTATGTATTATTCCCTAAGATAATTTATATAAATTATAAAAGTTGCTGGAAAGTGGTGAGAAAGAATCTGAAAACGTTTTGTTGTCTTATATTGGCGTTTTCTTATTAACTAGAGAGAGTAAGAGTGAGCGAGAGTGGGTAAGAGTGAGTAAGAGTGACTGAAGGTGAGTGAGAGTGCCAGAGAGTGTGTAAGTGTGAGTAAGAGTGAGTATAAGTAAGAGTGACTGAGAGTGAGTAAGAGTGACAGAGTGAGTAAGAGTGAGAGTAAGGGTGACAGAATGAGTAAGAGTGAGAGTAAAGTGATTGAGAGTAAGGGTGAGTATGAGAGTAAGAGTGATTGAGAGTTAGAGTGAGAGTAAGAGTGATTGAGAGTTAGTGAGAGTAAGAGTGATTGAGAGTAAGAGTGATTGAGAGTAAGAGTGATTGAGAGTAAGAGTGATTGGGAGTAAGAGTGATTGAGAGTAAGAGTGATTGGGAGTAAGAGTGATTGGGAGTAGGAGTTAGAGTGAGAGTAGGAGTAAGAATGAGAATAAGAGTGATTGAGAGTAAGAGTGAGTAAGAGTAAGAATGAGAGTAAGAGTGATTGAGAGTAAGAGTGATTGAGAGTAAGAGTGATTGAGAGTAAGAGTGATTGGGAGTAAGAGTGATTGAGAGTAAGAGTAATTGAGAGTAAGAGTATGAGAGTAAGAGTGAGAGAGTGAGTATGAATGGGTAAGGGTGACTGAGAGTGAGTAAGAGTGACAGAATAAGAATGACAGAGTAAGAGTGATTGAGAGTAAGAGTGACAGAGAGTAAGAGTGACAGAGAGTAAGAGTGACAGAGTAAGAGTGACAGAGAGTAAGAGTGACAGAGAGTAAGAGTGACAGAGAGTAAGAGTGACAGAGTAAGAGTGAGTATGAGAGTGAGTAAGGATGACTGAGAGAAAGAGTGAGTAATAGTGCATAAGAGTGATTGAGAGTTAGAGTGAGAGTAAGAGTGATTGAGAGTTAGTGAGAGTAAGAGTGATTGAGAGTAAGAGTGATTGAGAGTAAAAGTGATTGAGAGTAAGAGTGATTGAGAGTAAGAGTGATTGGGAGTAAGAGTGATTGAGAGTAAGAGTGATTGGGAGTAAGAGTGATTGGGAGTAGGAGTAAGAATGAGAATAAGAGTGATTGAGAGTAAGAGTGATTGAGAGTAGGAGTGATTGAGAGTAAGAGTGATTGGGAGTAAGAGTGATTGAGAGTAAGAGTGATTGGGAGTAAGAGTGATTGGGAGTAGGAGTAAGAATGAGAATAAGAGTGATTGATAGTAAGAGTGAGTAAGAGTAAGAATGAGAGTAAGAGTGATTGAGAGTAAGAGTGATTGAGAGTAAGAGTGATTGAGAGTAAGAGTGATTGGGAGTAAGAGTGATTGGGAGTAAGAGTAAGAGTGAGAGTAAGAGTAAGAATGAGAATAAGAGTGATTGAGAGTAAGAGTGATTGGGAGTAAGAGTAAGAGTAAGAATGAGATTAGGAGTGATTGAGAGTAGGAGTGATTGGGAGTAGGAGTGATTGGGAGTAAGAGTGATTGAGAGTAAGAGTAATTGAGAGTAAGAGTATGAGAGTAAGAGTGAGAGGGTGAGTATGAATGGGTAAGGGTGACTGAGAGTGAGTAAGAATGACAGAGTAAGAGTGACAGAGAGTAAGAGTGACAGAGAGTAAGAGTGACAGAGTAAGAGTGACAGAGAGTAAGAGTGACAGAGAGTAAGAGTGACAGAGTAAGAGTGACAGAGTAAGAGTGACAGAGAGTAAGAGTGACAGAGAGTAAGAGTGACAGAGAGTAAGAGTGACAGAGTGTAAGAGTGACAGAGAGTAAGAGTGACAGAGAGTAAGAGTGACAGAGTAAGAGTGACAGAGAGTAAGAGTGACAGAGAGTAAGAGTGACAGAGTAAGAGTGACAGAGTAAGAGTGACAGAGTAAGAGTGACAGAGTAAGAGTGACAGAGAGTAAGAGTGACAGAGAGTAAGAGTGACAGAGAGTAAGAGTGACAGAGTAAGAGAGTGAGAGTGATTATGAGAGAGTTAAGAGTGTGAGGTGTGAGAGGGTAGCAGGCCAGGGAGGCAGGATGTGTGGTCACAGGCGAGGCCTAAGCCTCCTGATCTCTAATGTTGGTTTTTATATATATGTTGGATTTTTTGTCCTGTTTCAAATTATAATTATTTAGCAGGAATGTAATAAGATATTGCACAGTATTAATGTGACAATAATATATGCATTATTTCTTTGATAATCAAACTTGTTGTTCAAAGATAATATACAATCTTTGAAGGAAACATTTTGAGAGCGCGAGCTGGCAACACTGGGCTGGTGGGTGAGAGAGACATATGGTTAGTTGTGCTCTGACCTTCAGTGGTGAAGGGTGTGTCCCAGCTGGCCGCCACCAGCCGCCACCCGCCGCCGCCCACCACCAGCCGCCACCCGCCACCACCCACCAGCCGCCACCCACCACCAGCCGCCACCCGCCACCACCAGCCGCCACCTGCCACCACCCACCACCAGCCGCCACCCGCCGCCAACCGCCACCCACCACCAGCTGCCACCCGCCACCCACCACCAGCCGCCACCCGCCGCCACCCGCCACCCACCACCAGCCGCCACCCACCACCAGCCGCCACCCGCCACCACCCACCACCAGCCGCCACCCGCCACCACCCACCACCAGCCGCCACCCGCCACCACCCACCACCAGCCGCCACCACCCACCACCAGCCGCCACCCGCCACCACCCGCCACCACCCACCACCAGCCGCCACCCGCCACCAGCCACCGCCACCCACCACCGCCACTCACCACCCGCCGCCACCACCCACCACCCGCCGCCACCCGCTACCCACCACCAGCCGCCACCCGCCACCACCCACCACCAGCCGCCACCCGCCACCACCCACCACCAGCCGCCACCCGCCACCACCCGCCACCAGCCGCCACCCGCCACCGCCACCCACCACCGCCACTCACCACCCACCTGCCACCACCCACCACCAGCCGCCACCCGCCGCCACCCGCCACCCACCACCAGCCGCCACCCACCACCAGCCGCCACCCGCCACCACCCACCACCAGCCGCCACCTGCCACCACCCACCACCAGCCGCCACCCGCCACCACCCACCACCAGCCGCCACCCGCCACCACCCACCACCAGCCGCCACCCGCCACCAGCCACCGCCACCCACCACCGCCACTCACCACCCGCCGCCACCACCCACCACCCGCCAGCCACCACCAGCCGCCACCCGCCACCACCCACCACCAGCCGCCACCCGCCACCACCCACCACCAGCCGCCACCCGCCACCACCCGCCACCCGCCACCACCCGCCACCAGCCGCCACCCGCCACCAGCCACCGCCACCCACCACCGCCACTCACCACCCGCCGCCACCACCCACCACCAGCCTCCACCCGCCACCAGCCACCGCCACCCACCACCGCCACCCGCCGCCACCACCCACCACCACCACCCACCACCACCAGCCGCCGCCGCCACCACCACCCACCACCACCGCCGCCACCACCCATCACCGCCGCCGCCACCACCACCACCGCCGCCGCCACCACCCATCACCGCCGCCGCCGCCACCACCCACCACAGCCGCCGCCGACACCACCGCCACCACCCACCACAGCCGCCACCACCACCCACCACCACAACCACCACCCACCACCGCCGCCACCACCAGCCGCCACAAGCCGCCACCGCCCGCCACCGCCCGCCACCAGCCGCCATCACCACCACCACCACCACCACCAGCCGCCATCACCGCCACCAGCCGCCACCAGCTGCCACCACCACCAGCCGCCACCACCACCACCACCAGCCGCCATCACCGCCACCAGCTGCCACCACCACCAGCCGCCATCACCGCCACCAGCTGCCACCACCACCAGCCGCCACCACCACCAGCCGCCATCACCGCCACCAGCTGCCACCACCACCAGCCGCCATCACCGCCACCAGCTGCCACCACCACCAGCCGCCACCACCAGCCGCCACCACCAGCCGCCACCACCGCCACCACCACCTGCCACCATCCGCTACCACCGCCCGCTATCAGCCGTCACCGCCCGTTGCCACAGTCGCCACCGCAAGCCGCCACCGCCAGCCGCCACCAGCCCCCCCCACCGCCGATCGTCACCACCCACCACAGCCGCCGCCGCCCGCCACCACCCACCACAGCCGCCACCACCCACCACCCGCCGCCACCACCCACCACCACCAGCCGCCGCCGCCACCCACCACCCGCCGCCACCACCACCCACCACCACCAGCCGCCGCCGCCACCACCACCACCGCCGCCACCACCCACCACCACCAGCCGCGGCCGCCACCACCACCCACCACCACCGCCGCCACCACCACCCACCACCACCGCCGCCACCACCCACCACCGCCAGCCGCCACCACTCATCACAGACGCCGCCACCCGCCACCGCCCGCCACCACCGCCAGACACAGCCGCCAGTGTCCGCCACCGCCGCCACTGTCCGCCACCTCCGCCACTGTCCGCCACCGCCGTCACTGTCCACCACCGCCGCCACTGTCCGCCACTGTCTGCCACCGCCACCACTGTCCGCCCGCCGCCATCACTGTCCGCCCGCCGCCACCACTGTCCGCCCGCCGCCACCACTGTCCGCCCGCCGCCACCACTGTCCGCCCGCCGCCTCCACTGTCCGCCCGCCGCCTCCACTGTCCGCCCGCCGCCTCCACTGTCCACCACCGCCGTCACTGTCCGCCACCGCCGCCACTGTCAGCCACTGTCTGCCACCGCCACCACTGTCCGCCCGCCGCCACCACTGTCCGCCCGCCGCCACCACTGTCCGCCCGCCGCCACCACTGTCCGCCCGCCGCCACCACTGTCCGCCCGCCGCCTAAACTGTCCGCCCGCCGCCACTATCCGCCACAGCCGCCACTGTCCGCCCGCCGCCACTGTCCGCCCGCCGCCACTATCCGCCACCGCCGCCACTGTCCTCCCGCCGCCACTGTCCGCCCGCCGCCGCCCTGTCCGCCCGCCGCCACTATCCGCCATCGCCGCCACTGTCCGCCCGCCGCCACTGTCCGCCCGCCACCACTATCCGCCACCGCCGCCACTGTCCGCCCGACGCCACTGTCCGCCCGCCGCCACTATCCGCCACCGCCGCCACTGTCCGCCCGCCGCCACTGTCCGCCCGCTGCCACTATCCGCCACCGCCACCACTGTCCGCCACCGCCACCACTGTCCGCCACCGCCACCAATGTCTGCCACCGCCACCACTGTCCGCCCGCCGCCACCACTGTCCGCCCGCCGCCACCACTGTCCGCCCGCCGCCACCACTGTCCGCCCGCCGCCTCCACTGTCCGCCCGCCGCCACTGTTGTAATCCACAAGTTAGTAGGAATTATTAGCTAGAGGATCATTACTACAACACTTAACAAATGATGATTGAAAGTACATGTAAGTAGACAGACTATGGATCACATATCTAAGAAAGGTCAATGGATTAAGACCGAAGCTGTTTAGCCAAATTAATAATTCCTGGAAAGAGGAATTATTCTTCGTCAGGCTTCTAGGAACAAGATTACCGCTCTAGGGATAAGGTTAATCGGATTATACCTTCCTTGAGAGGAGTGGTGAAATGTTTGAGGCCATGGCTGACTGGAGGCAGTCTGGTTGTGGAAGTTGAACTAGCAAGTCCTCTGAGGTCTCCGTTTGTGGCAGCAGCGAAGTGTAGCAGACAGCTATGCGGGAGCCTGTTGTGATCTTAGTGACCAAGTTAAGTCTGCAGTATGTGAGTATTGAATGTAAGACTAACCGGGTGTGGAGCGTTGTAGTAATCATTCCGTATTAGGGACTTAGGCGGAAGTTACGAGTGTGTGTGGTGATCGCGGAGGTCAAGTGGTCTATGGGTATTGGAAGTGTATTGACCTAATAGAGTATGTTAATTAATATAGTATTATTTGCCAGAGTCTATTCTTTGTAATTAAATGACAAAACCCGACGGCCTTTAAATACCTTCCGTATGTTCATTCAATGTGTTCCAGTACAAACCTAGTGGTACGCCTCAAGGGTCTGGTGTGTGTAGGAGTACACGGTGGTAGTAACGGTTGCTGAGGCAAGGTGTTATGTGTTGTGTAATCGCTGTGTTCGGAATGAACCGGGGTTCAGCGTCACGACATATTTGGTGGCAGCGCAAACAGGTTTGGAACACTTTGAGAGATGAAGGAAGTGTGTTACTGGTTTAGTTGGTGAGGGAATGTTCGGGAATTGGTAGACGTCGGGTTGTGTTCAGAACGGTGGATATTGGAGTGAGGAAGGGAAGGTGTGTGGGCCAGTGAGTGGCCATAGTGGGGTGTGGGGCCAAGGTGTGTGGCCAAGTGGAGTGGCCACGTTGTGCGGCAGGGAAAGGTCCCCTAAGGGGTGGAAACAGTAGTGTGGATAACTGATAAGTGACGTTGTTAATGGTGGCTTAAAATTATAAGTGATTCTAGTGAGATTAAGGGAATAAGGCCAAGTAAGGTTACTGTACGGTAAAGCGTCAAGCTGGTTCATACACGAGCACATAAGGGGCGAGTAGCCATGACGGGTACGGGTAGTAATAGGGGCGCCAGTGGCCCGGCCACGAGTAATGTCGGTCAGGGTGAGAGTGGTGATAACACGGCGGCGTTGCTTACGGCGCAGGCGGCAGCGTCAGAGACAATTGGGCAGGTTGCACAGTGGTTGAAAAATGTGTTGAGCACGCATGAGACGACTAACGCAGGACCTAAGGTATATGGAGACATACCCACGTTTTGGGGCGCCAAACGGGATTCGAAAGGTCAGTTACTGACGGATATTAGAACATTTTTCTTTGCTCTAGAGAAGGCGACTAGTGTGGGGTCATGGTCGGATCAGGCAAAGATTGCATTGGCATATTCCAAGGTGAAAGGGGAAGCAAAGACCCTGCTCAACTCGGCGGAAATTAGAGAAATAAATAGTTATAGCGAGTTTAAGCAGGAACTGATAGATCATTACGATGTGCAGCACGATGCAGTAGAACTAAAGGCTCAGTTAGCTGCACTTAAACGAGAACCAGGGGAACAATTAAGGGCGTTTGGCCATAGAATAAGACTCTTGGGTGATGTGATTGAGCGGACGGAAACGCAGTTCACGGGGGTAGTAAGAGATTCTATGCAACGGAGTGTTTTTTTCGGTGCATTACCGCGGGAAAGTGCTTTACACTGCAGGGAAGCTAAGTCTTTTAAGGAAGCGGTGAAACATGCAGTGTTTTGGGCGGAGAATAGCCCGACACATAAACTGACAGAGGATGACATTTTCAAGGAAGTGTCCCCTAAGGAACAGGTAAATCTAGCAGACACGCAAGAGAGACAGGCTCAGCTCTGGGCCCCAGTAGCTCAGCCAGTGGAGGATGGACCCGCGGCGGGGGTCACACATTCCAAGGGCAAGGGGCGAGGTGCTCCTCGACGTAACAATAATAAGGGCTGGGAGCCAAGGGTGTTCCAGGGGCACAATACGAGTGGGGTGTCGTGGGGACCCCATCAGGGTACTCGTGGGCAGCGAGGAGGCTATAATCAAGGGGCACGTGGAGGCAGGTTCACTCCAGCTCCACCACGATACACGCCTGCTCAGGGAGCAACAGGAATGTACCACCAGAACCAGGGTACCGGTAGAGGGTATCCCCGGGGAACGGGGGTACACTGCAGGTAAACACGAGCCAGAACGACCTAAGCAGACAAAAGTGTGTAAGCTGTGTGGTGACGGTAGTCACTTGGCCTGGCAGTGTAAGCTTTTTGTTCCGCCTAATTACCCAGTGTGTACAGTAGGGGGTGGCGGACAGTGGTTGTGTACCGTCGGGTCGGGTCATCCCATAAAGGTGCATTTACGGTTAAAGGGCACTATCTATACAGCCTTGGTGGACACCGGTGCTTCCGTGTCCATCATGAGTCGTAGCGTGTTAGGATCAGACGTCAGGCTGATACCGAACAACAGGAGATTAACGGCGGTGGGGGATAATGCGTTGCGGGTGTTGGGAGAGACAACTGTGGATTTCCAGCTAGAAGATAGATGGTTTAAACATAGTTTTGTAGTAATACAAGATATAGGGCTGAAACATACCAACATTATCCTGGGAATTGATTTCCTCGAAAAATACTCATGTACCATAGCGTTCAGCGCAAGGGGGAATAAATTGGTATGTGGAGGTCAAGCGGTAGACGTTAACAAGGTGAGGAGTAGAGAAGGAGTAGCAGTAGTGAGGGGTAACTGTGGTAACTCGGCTGGGGACCAGAATATACAGTGGGCAGTCACGGTACCCAAGGATGTCACCATTCCGGGAGAAGCGTCCTTAGTGATTAAAATGGCATGTAAAGCCAAGGGAGTAGACGTTGTGCAAATTGAGCCATTGGATAATCCAGCAGGGTTGGTGATAATGGAGACTATTGAAGACATAAATGAAGGGGTAATTCGTTTGAGGGTTTTTAATCCCTCTCGGTGGCCAGTCACCTTGAGTAGGCATACACAGGTAGCGTGGGGGCACCCTGTGGAGGAGATTATTGCAGCCATGTCAGTAAGTCAGAGTGAGGGCGATGAGGATAGAATGGATAAATTAATGGGAATAGTGGATAGGATGTCCATGGAAAGGGAGGTTAAGGAAGCCTTAAGGGGCTTAGTCAGGGAGTTCCCGGATGTTTTTGCGTTGAGAGGGGAACCCCCAGGGTGCATTACTCAAGGAGCACATAGAATTGACGTAGAGGGCGCACATCCAGTATATACGAGAGCATATAGCATACCAGTGGCACACCAGAGGGAGGTGAAAGAGGAGATAAGCCAGCTAAGGGAGCATGATATCATTGAACCATCCAGTTCACCGTGGCACAGCCCTCTCGTAGTAGTCAGGAAAAAGAATGGGGGAGTGAGGTTATGCGTAGATTTCCGCAGAATAAACAAGCTGACGAAAGACGAAGCATACCCATTACCTAACATACAGGACACATTGACACACTTGAAGGGTACACAATATTTTACCACATTAGACCTACTCAGTGGGTATCACCAGATACCGCTGGAGGAAGAGTCGAGGGAAATCACAGCGTTTAGTGCGTGCAACGAGCTCTGGCAATATAAACGACTTCCTTTCGGGTTGAAGTCAGCACCTGCTGTGTTCAGTAGGCTAATGATGAGTGTATTATCGGGGTTGATAGGTCCCACAGCGTTGCTGTACCTCGATGACGTAATCGTGCTGGGAAAGTCATTAGAGGAGCACATGCATAATTTGAGGAAACTCTTGCTAAGGTTGAGGTCACACAACCTCAAAGTGAATTTCGAAAAATGCAGTTTTTTTGGAGAATCGGTAACATTCCTGGGTCATACAGTGGGCCGGATGGGTATCAGTCCATTGCCAGATAAAACCAGGGATATTCAAGAGTTCCCAGTTCCACAGAACAAGAAAGAGTGCAAATCTTTCCTGGGGTTGGTTAGCTATTATCGGCGATTTATTAAAGATTTTTCAAAAATTGCAAGACCATTACATCAGATCAGTGGACTTGCAGAGTTCGTGTGGGGGAAGGAACAACAGCAGGCGTTCCAGGTACTGAGGGCTGCTGTCAGCTCTCGCAGTATCTTGGCGCACCCAGATTTTAGCAAACCATTTCTGGTGTATGCGGATGCTTCTGGCGCAGCGATAGGTGGTGTGGTAGCTCAGGTGGATGAGCGAGGACGGGAGCGTCCCATTGCATTTTGTTCACGAGTACTATGTCCTGCAGAGAGGAACTATAGTACGATTGAGAGGGAAGCGCTAGCGATCACATTCATATTACAACGAAACCGGTACATCTTGCTTGGACATGAAATTTGGCTCAGAAGCGATCACAAACCCCTTAAGTATGTGTTCGAATCCAATGAGCCTTGTCAGCGGCTGGCACGGTGGGTTACCTCGCTCTCAGAGTTTAACATTACAAACTTTGAACATGTACCAGGGAAAAGCAATGTGGTCGCTGACGCGTTGTCAAGGTGTCACAATGTAGCAGTGGTGAGTGAAAGGGGGGAGGAAGATGTGTCGTGGAATGTGAGGGAGTTGATACGGAGTCAGGAAGGTCACCCCCTGTGGGGGGAGGTAAGGAAGTTTTTGAGGGGTCAGCGGGCGGAGTTGAGGAAGTCACTTCCAGCCCCAGTGGATGAGTTTGTGGTTGAAGATGAGGTGTTGTATCATCTCGGTAGGGTTTCGGGTATACGGTCTGAACCAGTATACCAGGCAGTCTTGACACCGGAGTTCCAGAGGACTGCAATGTATCTGTGTCATAACATCCCAGCAACAGGCCATGGAGGGGAGTCCAAGACGTTGCAGAGGGCACGTCAAAGGTTCTATTGGCCATCCATGGGTAAAGATATCAAGGTCTATGTAGCCTCTTGTGACAGTTGTCTGAGGTACAAGGCACATAGGTTGGGGGCGGAACCTTTGCGTAGGTGGCCGGAGGTGAGTACTCCCTTCGAGAGAGTACACATAGATCTCATTGGGCCGCTACCACAAGCTCATTCAGGGGCGAGGTACATATTTGTAGCAGTGGATGCACTCACACGGTTCACTGTGGTGAGTGCACTCCGTTCTAAGTCGGCAGAGGATGTGACCCAGGCCATGGTGGAAAGTGTGTTAACCAGGTTTGGGGCTCCTCAACAAGTTGTGTCAGACCAAGGGTCAGAGTTTATCAATCAAGTATTTCAAAGCATCGCGAGTGTGTATCAATTCAAACATACTCCAGTGCTGGCATATCGACCATCGGCGAATGGTTTGGTTGAAAGACACAATGCTGAAGTAATCAGTATTCTGCGGCATTTGGCTGCTGATGATGTGCTTGCATGGGATCAGAGTTTGTCGATGGTGGAGTCGGCGCTCAACACGGCGTTCAATAGGTCGGTGGGAGAAACCCCGCATTTTTTGTTGCATGGGTTCGATCCCCGACTTCCGTTCACGACGTTCACAAGCAAGCAACCGCCATGCTATGCGTTAGACTTCAAAAGTGTTGTCTGTAGGCGAGCAACCAAGGCATTTGACTTGGTGAAACTACATTTAAGAAAGTCGACAGAGGTAGCAGAGGCATATTATAATGCGCGGAACAAGGTCCAAGCAAAGGTGATCAATGAAGGTGATAGGGTATTCGTGAAGCAGATGCACGCTCAGGCAGAAGGTAAGTTGGCACCCAAGTTTGTGGGGCCATGTCGGGTAATTAGCAAAAAGAATGCAGAAGTGAAGGTTAAGGTGCTAAACACAGGGCATGTGTTCTCCTGTCACCCAGACCGCGTCTATACACTGACCGGTCAGGCAAGTGAGGAGCCATACCCTACGGGGAGTGTGCCAGGGGAGAGCACACCAGCGGCTGAGAACATAGGTAGGGGTACGAGGAGTTGGCAATCAAGGGTAGATAACACAGAGCAGCCTTCGCAGGACCGAGGACAAGGTCCACAGGCGACGGTGACACATCGCTATCCGACCCGCTCTCGTGGGGTCATGAACACAGAAGGAGCATAGTATGTACTGTAGAGTAGTGCATGGCCATGGTAGTTTTGTAGAGTGTGGGGTAGTGTGTAGAGTGTGGAGTAGTGTGTAGAGTGTGGTGTTGAGTGGTGCATGGGCATGGTAGTTTTTGTAGAGTGTGGGGTAGTGTGTAGAGTGTGGGGTAGTGTGTAGAGTGTGGTGTTGAGTGGTGCATGGGCATGGTAGTTTTGTAGAGTGTGGGGTAGTGTGTAGAGTGTGGTGTAGAGTAGCATGTGTAGTGAGTGGTGTAGTGTTGTGGCGTTTGGACGCCTGGTATGGAGTGTGGTGTTATAATGAGATCATCAGTGGTTGGGTTGACCAGAGGTGATGGTGTGTCGGAGTGGGTAAGTCTTATGGATAAGATTATAATGTAGAATTTCAAAATTTCAGGTGTTGGTGGTTGCAGTGGACGAGCGAAGTAGATATACTAATTTCTTATTAAGTTGTTACAGGAATCTCGCTAGAGGCGAGCCAGTGGCAGTATGATGTTTTAGTGACATAAGTGTGAAATGATTTTAATGAGGTATTTATAGTGATAATGTATGTGTATGTATATACTGTATATTACCTCATCGGCACCATTACTGAGTGTTAGGCTTGAGAAGGTCCCCCGGGATCATGTCACAGAGCTTCAGGTACAGTAGAAGGGAAGCTATGAGGCTACACTCAGTTATTCTAGAAAAAAAAGGGGGGTGGAAGTGAAGCCAACGTGACGTTATAGGCGAAATTCGCCCCCTGACATCAAAGCAGGGATAAGGGCCAGCTGCAATGGTTTTGCAGCTGCGCTCAGGCTATATACGGGAGAGAGTAAGGAGCCGAGGGGGTTATGTAATAATGGGATCGAGCCAGGGGGCTCCGAGGGAATATTTTGCAGGTACAGCGGTCGGGAAGGTGTGAATACAGGTGGACACACTCTGGGCGGATGGGCCTAGACCAGAGAGCTGTGAGGGATCTACAGCATTCTGGGATTGGTGCCCTGGAACGAGACGTCAGCACAGACCCAAGGGAACATGACCCTGGGGTAGGAATCTCCGTTGCTCTGGAGGCCAGGATCACGTTACCTCAGAGCAACGATGGGACATTGACAACATTCACCAGGCTGGACAGCCTGGGTTTTGTCTGGGTCATGGAGGATCTATGACCTAGCAACCATGGGACACGAAGACAAGAGAAGTGATGCTGCCAATTGTGGAGGAGGCCAGTGAAACATTGTGTGATCATTGTAAGCCCTTATGTCAACAGTACAGGCAAGATGTTAAATTATAATTACTAAGGATGAAGAACCTTAGATATATATGTGTTGTGTATATATTAATGACTAGTGTCATTTCTGTTTAAGTTCCAGCATTCTGGTCCATGTAATTTTATGGTTATGTTTGTATGTAATTATATGTCAGCAGTTTAGGTATATGTGCATTGTTGGAGATGGGAAAAATTATTACAGACTATTTTACCTGTGCTATGATGTGAATATAATGTATATGTTGGAGAAGTGTTGTGAGTCATGTCGGGGAAAATTTTTATTTATTTCATCGTGTGTATGATGAACTTTTTGGATGATTTTGTAGTTGTACACATATGGTGGGTGCATCCTCCAGGTCCTTGCACTAATGGAACCATTGCAATGATGCATATGGGGACATATGCGTGTTTAAGGAGGGGAGTGGTGTTGTAATCCACAAGTTAGTAGGAATTATTAGCTAGAGGATCATTACTACAACACTTAACGAATGATGATTGAAAGTACATGTAAGTAGACAGACTATGGATCACATATCTAAGAAAGGTCAATGGATTAAGACCGAAGCTGTTTAGCCAAATTAATAATTCCTGGAAAGAGGAATTATTCTTCGTCAGGCTTCTAGGAACAAGATTACCGCTCTAGGGATAAGGTTAATCGGATTATACCTTCCTTGAGAGGAGTGGTGAAATGTTTGAGGCCATGGCTGACTGGAGGCAGTCTGGTTGTGGAAGTTGAACTAGCAAGTCCTCTGAGGTCTCCGTTTGTGGCAGCAGCGAAGTGTAGCAGACAGCTATGCGGGAGCCTGTTGTGATCTTAGTGACCAAGTTAAGTCTGCAGTATGTGAGTATTGAATGTAAGACTAACCGGGTGTGGAGCGTTGTAGTAATCATTCCGTATTAGGGACTTAGGCGGAAGTTACGAGTGTGTGTGGTGATCGCGGAGGTCAAGTGGTCTATGGGTATTGGAAGTGTATTGACCTAATAGAGTATGTTAATTAATATAGTATTATTTGCCAGAGTCTATTCTTTGTAATTAAATGACAAAACCCGACGGCCTTTAAATACCTTCCGTATGTTCATTCAATGTGTTCCAGTACAAACCTAGTGGTACGCCTCAAGGGTCTGGTGTGTGTAGGAGTACACGGTGGTAGTAACGGTTGCTGAGGCAAGGTGTTATGTGTTGTGTAATCGCTGTGTTCGGAATGAACCGGGGTTCAGCGTCACGACAGCCACCACTGTCCGCCCGCCGCCACCACTGTCCGCCCGCCGCCACCACTGTCCGCCCGCCGCCACCACTGTCCGCCCGCCGCCTCCACTGTCCGCCCGCCGCCACCACTGTCCGCCCGCCGCCACCACTGTCCGCCCGCCGCCGCCACTGTCCGCCCGCCGCCGCCACTGTCCGCCCGCCGCCGCCACTGTCCGCCCGCCGCCGCCACTGTCCGCCCGCCGCCACTGTCCACCACCGCCGCCAAAGCCGCCACGGTCCGCCCGCCGCCACTATCCGCCACAGCCGCCACTGTCCACCCGCCGCCACTATCCGCCACCGCCGCCACTGTCCGCCCGCCGCCACTATCCGCCACCGCCACCACTGTCCGCCCGCCGCCACTGTCCGCCCGCCACCGCCACTGTCCGCCCGCCGCCACTGTCCGCCCGCCGCCACTATCCGCCACCGCCGCCACTGTCCGCCACAGCCGCCACTCTCCGCCGTACAGCCTCCCCTCTCTCCGTTAGTAAATAATTATAATTGTTAGTAAATAATAAAAGAAATATAAATTATTAGATTTTTTTTACCCTTAAATTGGTTTTAATATTTAAATTGAAAATAATAATATAATATAAAATATAATAAAAATAATATAATATAAAATATAATTTAATTTCAAGAAATTTAACTTTAAACACAAAGATGTGAAAAGGGTTCAGATTATTGGCTCAAACCTTTCATAAGAGATTCATATTGGTATATGAATGGATTATGAATGACTCATGTTAGGAGTGTAAAGTTGCCACAACATCTCAAATTAGTGTTAGATACATATGTCTTGGTTATAAGTTTTGGAAACCTATTTAAGTCCACACACAATATCGTATCTGATACGATAAAACAAACGTTTCCAATACTTTCAAATACTTACCAGATATGTTGTGGCAACCTAAAATTGTTTGCTGGGTTGAGCCTCTGCATCACTCTTTTGAGCCTCTGCATCACTCTCTTATGCCTCTGCATCCCTCTCTTAATTCTCTGCATCATTCTCTTGAGCCTCTGCATCATTCTTTTGAGCCTCTGCATTACTCTCTTGAGCCTCTGCATCACTCTCTTAAGCCTCTGCATCTCTCTCTTCAGCCTCTGCATCACTCTCTTGAGCCTCTGCATCCCTCTCTGGAGCCTCAGCATCCCTCTCTTGAGCCTCTGCATCATTCTCTTGAACCTCTGCATCCCTCTCTTAAGCCTCTGCATCACTCTATTGAGCCTCTGCATCCCTCTCTTAAGTCTCTGCATAACTCTCTTGAGCCTCTGCATCCATCGTATGAACTCCTGCATCCCTCTCATGAGCCTCTGCATCCCTCTATTGAGCCTTTGCATCACTCTCTTAAGCCTCTGTATCCCTCTATTGAGCTTCTGCATCACTCTCTTGAGCCCCTACATCCCTCTCATTAGCCTCTGCATCCCTCCCTTGAGCCCCTGCATCCCTCTCTTTAGCCTCTACATCCCTCTCTTAAGCCTCTGCATCACTCTCTTCAGCCTCTGCATCACTCTTTTGAGCCTCTGCATCACTCTCGTGATCCTCTATATCACTCTCTTGAGCCTCAGCATCACTCTCTTGAGCCTCTGCATCACTCTCTTGAGCCTCTGCATCCCTCTCTTCATCCTCTGCATCACTCTCTTGAGCCTCTGCATCATTCTCTTGAGCCTCTGCCTTTCTCTCTTGAGCCTCTGGATCCCTCTCTGGAGCCTCAGCATCCCTCTCTTGAGCCTTTTGAAGCACTCTCTTGCGCCTCTGCATCATTCTCTTTAGCCTCTGCATCCCTTTCTTAAGCCTCTGCATCACTCTCTTGAGCCTCTGCATCCGTCTATTAAGCCTCTGCGTCACTCTCTTGAGCCTCTGCATCCCTCTCTTAAGCCTCTGCAACACTCTCTTCAGCCTCTGTATCGCTCTCTTAAGCCACAGCATCACTCTCTTCGGCCTCTGCATCACTCTCATGATCCTCTGCATCACACTCTTGAGCCTCTGCATCACACTCTTGAGCCTCTACATCACTCTCTTGAGCCTCTGCATTACTTTCTTGAGTCTCTGCATCACTCTCGTGAGTCTCTGCATCACTCTCATGATCCTCTGCATCACTCTCTTGAGCCTCTGCATCACACTCTTGAGCCTCTGCATTACTCTCTTGAGCCTCTGCATCACTCTCTTAAGACTCTGCATCTCTCTCTTCAGCCTTTGCATCACTCTCTTGAGCCTCTGCATCCCTCTCTGGAGCCTCAGCATTCCTCTCATGAACCTTTGCAGCACTCTCCTGAGCCCCTGCATCATTCTCGTGAGCCTCTGCATCCCTCTCTTGAGCCTCTGCATCACTCTTTTCAGCCTCTTCGTCCCTCTCTTGAGCCTCTGCATCACTCTCTTGATCCTCTGCATTACTCTCTTGAGCCTCTGCATCACTCTCTTAAGCCTCTGCATCTCTCTCTTCAGCCTTTGCATCACTCTCTTGAGCCTCTGCATCCCTCTCTGGAGCCTCAGCATTCCTCTCTTGAACCTTTGCAGCACTCTCCTGAGCCCCTGCATCATTCTCTTGAGCCTCTGCATCCCTCCCTTAAGCCTATACATCATTTTCTTGTGCCTCTGCATCATTCTCTTGAACCTTTGCATCACTCTCTAAAGCCTCTGCATCTCTTTCTTCAGCCTCTGCATCACTCTCTTGAGCCTCTGCATCACTCTCTTGAGCCTCTACATCCCTCTCTTGAGCCTCTGCATCCCTCTCATAAGCCTCTGCATCACACTTTAGAGGCTTTGTATCATTCTCTTGAGCCTCTGCATCCCTCTCTTAAGCCTCTGGAAAACTCTCTACAGCCTCTGCATCACTCTCTTAAGCCTCTGAATCCCTCTCTTGAGCATCTGCATCACTCTCTTGAGCCTCTGCATCACACTTTTGAGGCTTTGCATCACTCTCTACAGTCTCTGCATCACTCTCTTGTGGCCTCTGCATCACTCTTCTATGCCCCTGAATAACTCTTTTGAGCATCTGCATCTCTCTCTTCCGAGCCTCTGCATCACTCTCTTGATCCGCTGCATCACTATCTTCAGCTTTTTCATCACTCTCTTAAGACTCTGCTTCACTCTCTTGATCCTCTGCATCACTTTCTTGAGCCTCTGCATCCCTCTCTTGATCCTCTGCATCACTTTCTTGAGCCTCTGCATCACTCTCTGGAGCCTCAGCATCACTCTCTTGAGCCTCTGCATCACTCTCTTAAGCCTCTGCATCTCTCTCTTGAGATTCTGCGTCACTCTCAAGAGCCTCTGCATCCCTCTCTTGTGCCTCTGCATCCTTCACTTGATTCTCTGCATCCCTCTCTTGAGTCCCTTCGTCCCTCTTTATAGCCTCTGCATCCCTCTATTGAGCCTCTGCATCCCTCTCTTGAGCCTCTGCATCCCTCTCTTAAGCCTCTGAATCACTCTCTTGAGCCTCTGCATCACTCTCTTGAGCCCCTGCATCCCTCTCTTGAGCCTCTGCATCACCCTCTTAAACCTCTGAATCACTCTCTTGAGCCTCTTCATCACTCTCCTGAGCCTCTGCATCACTCTCTTGAGCCTCTGCATCACTCTTTTCAGCCTCTTCATCCCTCACTTAAGCCTCTACCTCACTCTCTTAAGCCCCTGCATCACTCTCGTAAGCCTCTGAATCATTCTCTTGAGCCTCTGCATCCCTCTCTTGAGCCTCTGCATCACTCTTTTCAGCCTCTTCATCCCTCTCTTGAGCCTCTGCATCACTCTCTTGATCCTCTGCATCACTCTCGTAAGCCTCTGAATAACTCTCTTGAGCCTTTGCATCCCTCTCTTGAGCCTCTGCATCCCTCACTTAAGCCTCTGAATCACTCTCTTAAGCCTCTGCATCATTCTCTTCAGCCTCTGCATCACTCTCCTAAGCCTCTGCTTCCCTCTCTTGATCGTCTACATCACTCTCTTGAGTCTCTGCATCAATTTCGTAAGCCTCTGCATCCCATACTTGATCCTCTGCATCACTCTCTTGAGCCTGTGCATCATTCTCTTGAGCCTCTGCATCCCTCTCTCAAGCCTCTACATCATTCTCTTGAGCCTCTGAACACTCTCTTGAGCCTCTGCATCACTCTCTTAAGCCTCTGCCTTTCTCTCCTAAGCCTCTGCATCACTCTCTTGAGCCTCTGCATCCCTCTCTGGAGCCTCAGCATCCCTCTCTTGAGCCTTTTGCAGCACTTTCTTGAGCCTCTGAATCATTCTCTTGAGCCTCTGCATCCTTCTCTTAAGCCTCTGCATCACTCTCTTGAGCCTCTGCATCCCTCTATTTTAGCGTCTGCATCACTCTCTTGAGCCTCTGCATCCCTCTCTTGAGCCTCTCCATCACTCGCTTAAGCCTCTGCAACACTCTCTTCAGCCTCTGCATCGCTCTCTTAAGCCTCTGCTTCCCTCTCTTAATCCTCTGCATCACTCTCATGATCCTCTGCATCACTCTCTTGAGCCTCTGCATCACTCTCTTGAGCCTCTACATCACTCTCTTGAGCCTCTGCAACACTCTCTTGAACCTCTGCATAACTCTCTTAAGCCTCTACATCCCTCTCTTAATCCTCTGCATCACTCTCTTGAGCCTCTGCATCATTCTCTTGAGCCTCTGCATCCCTCTCTGGAGCTTCAGCATCCCTCTCTTGAGCGTCTGCACTACTCTCCTAAGCCTCTGCATCTCTCTCTTCAGCCTCTGCATCACTCTCTTGAGCCTCTGCATCCCTCTTTGGAGCCTCAGCATCCCTCTCTTAAGCCTCTGCATCACTCTCTTGAGCCTCTGCATCCCTATCTTAAGCCTCTGCATCACTCTCTTGAGCCTCTGCATCCCTCTCTTGAACTCCTGCATCCCTCGCATGAGCCTCTGCATCCTTCTTTTGAGCCATTGCATCACTCTCTTCAGCCTTTGTATCCCTCTCTTAAGCCTCTGCATCACTTTCTTCAACCTCTGCATCACTCTCTTGAGCCTCTGCATCCCTTCACTTAAGCCTCTGCACCAATCTCTTAAGCCTCTGCATCACTCTCTTGAGTTTCTGCATCACTCTCTTGAGCCTCTACATCCCTCTCTTGAGCCTCTGCATCACTCCCGTAAGCCTCTGCATCACTCTCTTGAGCCTCTGCATAACTCTCTTGAGTCTCTGCATCACTCTCTTGAGCCTCTGCATCCCACTCTTGAGCCTCTGCAACACTCTCTTCAGACTCAGCATCACTCTCTTAAGCCTCTGCATCCCTCTCTTGAGCCTCTGAATCCCTCTCATGAGCCTCTGCATCACTCTCTCGAGCCTCTGTATCACTCTCTTCATCCTCTGCATCCCTCTCTTGAGCATCTGCATCACTCTCTTCAGCCTCTGCATCACTCTCTTCAGCCTCTGCATCACTCTCTTGATCCTCTATATCACTCTCTTGAGCCTCAGCATCACTCTCTTGAGCCTCTGCCTCACTCTCTTGAGCCTCTGCATCCCTCTCTTCATCCTCTGCATCACTCTCATGAGCCTCTGCATCATTCTCTTGAGCATCTGCCTTTTTCTCCTGAGCCTCTGCATCCCTCTCTGGAGCCTCAGCATCCCTCTTTTGAGCTTTTTGCAGCACTCTCTTGAGCCTCTGCATCATTCTCTTGAGCCTTTGCATCCCTCTCTTAAGCCTCTGCATCACTCTCTTGAGCCTCTGCATCCGTCTATTAAGCCTCTGCGTCACTCTCTTGAGCCTCTGCATCCCTCTCTTGAGCCTCTGCATCGCACTCTTAAGCCTCTGCAACACTCTCTTCAGCCTCTGCATCGCTCTCTTCAGCCTCTGCAACACTCTCTTCGCCCTCTGCATCACTCATGATCCTCTGCATCACTCTCTTGAGCCTCTGCATCACACTCGTCAGCCTCAACATCACTCTCTTGAGCCTCTGCATTACTCTCTTAAGCCTCTGCATCACTCTTTTGAGCTTCTGCATCACTCTCATGATCCTCTGCATCACTCTCTTGAGCCTCTGCATCACACTCTTGAGCCTCTGCATCCCTCTCTGGAGCCTCAGCATCCCTCTCTTGAGCCTCTGCATCACTCTCCTGAGCCTCTGCATCACTCTCTTGAGCCTCTGCATCAATTTCGTAAGCCTCTGCATCCCATACTTGATCCTCTGCATCACTCTCTTGAGCCTGTGCATCATTCTCTTGAGCCTCTGCATCCCTCTCTCAAGCCTCAACATCATTCTCTTGAGCCTCTGAACACTCTCTTGAGCCTCTGCATCACTCTCTTAAGCCTCTGCCTTTCTCTCCGAAGACTCTGCATCACTCTCTTGAGCCTCTGCATCCCTCTCTGGAGCCTCAGCATCCCTCTCTTGAGCCTTTTGCAGCACTTTTTTGAGCCTCTGAATCATTCTCTTCAGCCTCTGCATCGCTCTCTTAAGCCTCTGCTTCCCTCTCTTAATCATCTGCATCACTCTCTTGAGTCTCTGCATCACTCTCTTGAGCCTCTGCATCACTCTTGAGCCTCTACATCACTCTCTTGAGCCTCTGCATCACTCTCTTGAACCTCTGCATAACTCTCTTAAGCCTCTACATCACTCTCTTAATCCTCTGCATCATTCTCTTGAGCCTCTGCATCCCTCTCTGGAGCCTCAGCATCCCTCTCTTGAGCCTCTGCACTACTCTCCTAAGCCTCTGCATCTCTCTCTTCAGCCTCTGCATCACTCTCTTGAGCCTCTGCATCCCTCTCTGGAGCCTCAGTATCCCTCTCTTAAGCTTCTGCATCACTCTCTTGAGCCTCTGCATCCCTATCTTAAGCCTCTGCATCACTCTCTTGAGCCTCTTCATCCCTCTCTTGAACTCCTGCATCCCTCGCATGAGCCTCTGCATCCTTCTTTTGAGCCATTGCATCACTCTCTTAAGCCTTTGTATCCCTCTCTTAAGCCTCTTCATCACTTACTTCAGCCTCTGCATCACTTTCTTGAGCCTCTGCATCCCTTCACTTAAGCCTCTGCACCAATTTCTTAAGCCTCTGCATCACTCTCTTGAGTTTCTGCATCACTCTCTTGAGCCTCTACATCCCTCTCTTGAGCCTCTGCATCACTCCCGTAAGCCTCTGTATCACTCACTTGAGCCTCTGCATAACTCTCTTGAGTCTCTGCTTCACTCTCTTGAGCCTCTGCATCCCTCTCTTGAGCCTCTGCAACACTCTCTTCAGACTCAGCATCACTCTCTTAAGCCTCTGCATCCCTCTCTTGAGCCTCTGAATCCCTCTCATGAGCCTCTGCATCACTCTCTCGAGCCTCTGTATCACTCTCTTAATCCTCTGCATCCCTCTCTTGAGCATCTGCATCACACTCTTCCGCCTCTGCATCACTCTCTTGAGCCTCTGCATCACTCTCTTGATCCTCTATATCACTCTCTTGAGCCTCACCATCACTCTCTTGAGCCTCTGCATCACTCTCTTGAGCCTCTGCATCCCTCTCTTCATCCTCTGCATCACTCTCTTGAGCCTCTGCATCATTCTCTTGAGCATCTGCCTTTTTCTCTTGAGCCTCTGCATCCCTCTCTGGAGCCTCAGCATCCCTCTCTTGAGCTTTTTGCAGCACTCTCTTGAGCCTCTGCATCATTCTCTTGAGCCTTTGCATCCCTCTCTTAAGCCTCTGCATCACTCTCTTGAGCCTCTGCATCCGTCTATTAAGCCTCTGCGTCACTCTCTTGAGCCTCTGCATCCCTCTCTTGAGCCTCTGCATCGCACTCTTAGGCCTCTGCAGCACTCTCTTCAGCCTCTGCGTCGCTCTCTTCAGCCTCTGCAACACTCTCTTCGCCCTCTGCATCACTCTCATGATCCTCTGCATCACTCGCTTAAGCCTCTTCATCACACTCTTGAGCCTCTACATCACTCTCTTGAGCCTCTGCATTACTCTCTTAAGCCTCTGCATCACTCTCTTGAGCTTCTGCATCACTCTCATGATCCTCTGCATCACTCTCTTGAGCCTCTGCATCACACTCTTGAGCCTCTGCATCCCTCTCTGGAGCCTCAACATCCCTCTCTTGAGCCTCTGCACTACTCTCTTAAGCCTCTGCATCTCTCTCTTCAGCCTCTGCATCACTCTCTTGAGCCTCTGCATCCCTCTCTGGAGCCTCAGCATCCCTCTCTTAAGCCTCTGCATCACTCTCTTCAGCCTCTGCATCCCTATCTTAAGCCTCTGCATCACTCTCTTGAGCCTCTGCATCCCTCTCTTGAACTCCTGCATCCCTCTCATGAGCCTCTGCATCCCTCTTTTGAGCCTATGCATCACTCTCTGAAGCCTTTGTATCCCTCTCTTAAGCCTCTGCATCACTCTCTTCAGCCTCTGCATCACTCTCTTAAGCGTCTGCATCACTCTCTTGAGCCTCTACATCCCTCTCTTGAGCCTCTGCGTCACTCTCGTAAGCCTCTGCATCACTCTCTTGAGCCTCTCATAACTCTCTTGAGTCTCTGCATCACTCTCTTGAGCCTCTGCATCCCTCTCTTGAGCCTCTGCAACACTCTCTTCAGACTCAGCATCACTCTCTTAAGCCTCTGCATCCCTCTCTTGAGCCTCTGAATCCCTCTCAAGAGCCTCTGCATCACTCTCTCGAGCCTCTGCATCACTCTCTTCATCCTCTGCATCCCTCTCTTGAGCATCTGCATTAATCTCTTCAGCCTCTGCATCACTCTCTTCAGCCTCTGCATCACTCTCTTGATCCTCTATATCACTCTCTTGAGCCTCAGCATCACTCTCTTGAGCCTCTGCATCACTCTCTTGAGCCTCTGCATCCCTCTCTTCATCCTCTGCATCACTCTCATGAGCCTCTGCATCATTCTCTTGAGCATCTGCCTTTTTCTCTTGAGCCTCTGCATCCCTCTCTGGAGCCTCAGCATCCCTCTTTTGAGCTTTTTGCAGCACTCTCTTGAGCCTCTGCATCATTCTCTTGAGCCTTTGCATCCCTCTCTTAAGCCTCTGCATCACTCTCTTGAGCCTCTGCATCCGTCCATTAAGCCTCTGCGTCACTCTCTTGAGCCTCTGCATCCCTCTCTTGAGCCTCTGCATCGCACTCTTAAGCCTCTGCAACACTCTCTTCAGCCTCTGCATCGCTCTCTTCAGCCTCTGCAACACTCTCTTCGCCCTCTGCATCACTCTCATGATCCTCTGCATCACTCTCTTGAGCCTCTGCATCACACTCTTCAGCCTCAACATCACTCTCTTGAGCCTCTGCATTACTCTCTTAAGCCTCTGCATCACTCTCTTGAGCTTCTGCATCACTCTCATGATCCTCTGCATCACTCTCTTGAGCCTCTGCATCACACTCTTGAGCCTCTGCATCCCTCTCTGGAGCCTCAGCATCCCTCTCTTGAGCCTCTGCATCACTCTCTTGAGCCTCTGCATCACTCTCTTGAGCCTCTGCATCAATTTCGTAAGCCTCTGCATCCCATACTTGATCCTCTGCATCACTCTCTTGAGCCTGTGCATCATTCTCTTGAGCCTCTGCATCCCTCTCTCAAGCCTCAACATCATTCTCTTGAGCCTCTGAACACTCTCTTGAGCCTCTGCATCACTCTCTTAAGCCTCTGCCTTTCTCTCCGAAGACTCTGCATCACTCTCTTGAGCCTCTGCATCCCTCTCTGGAGCCTCAGCATCCCTCTCTTGAGCCTTTTGCAGCACTTTTTTGAGCCTCTGAATCATTCTCTTCAGCCTCTGCATCGCTCTCTTAAGCCTCTGCTTCCCTCTCTTAATCCTCTGCATCACTCTCTTGAGTCTCTGCATCACTCTCTTGAGCCTCTGCATCACTCTCTTGAGCCTCTACATCACTCTCTTGAGCCTCTGCATCACTCTCTTGAACCTCTGCATAACTCTCTTAAGCCTCTACATCACTCTCTTAATCCTCTGCATCATTCTCTTGAGCCTCTGCATCCCTCTCTGGAGACTCAGCATCCCTCTCTTGAGCCTCTGCACTACTCTCATAAGCCTCTGCATCTCTCTCTTCAGCCTCTGCATCACTCTCTTGAGCCTCTGCATCCCTATCTTAAGCCTCTGCATCACTCTCTTGAGCCTCTGCATCCCTCTCTTGAACTCCTGCATCCCTCGCATGAGCCTCTGCATCCTTCTTTTGAGCCATTGCATCACTCTCTTAAGCCTTTGTATCCCTCTCTTAAGCCTCTTCATCACTTTCTTCAGCCTCTGCATCACTTTCTTGAGCCTCTGCATCCCTTCACTTAAGCCTCTGCACCAATCTCTTAAGCCTCTGCATCACTCTCTTGAGTTTCTGCATCACTCTCTTGAGTTTCTGCATCACTCTCTTGAGCCTCTACATCCTTCTCTTGAGCCTCTGCATCACTCCCGTAAGCCTCTGTATCACTCTCTTGAGCCTCTGCATAACTCTCTTGAGTCTCTGCATCACTCTCTTGAGCCTCTGCATCCCTCTCTTCAGACTCAGTATCACTCTCTTAAGCCTCTGCATCTCTCTCTTGAGCCTCTGAATCCCTCTCATGAGCCTCTGCATCACTCTCTCGAGCCTCTGTATCACTCTCTTTATCCTCTGCATCCCTCTCTTGAGCATCTGCATCACACTCTTCCGCCTCTGCATCACTCTCTTGAGCCTCTGCATCACTCTCTTGAGCCTCACCATCACTCTCTTGAGCCTCTGCATCACTCTCTTGAGCCTCTGCATCCCTCTCTTCATCCTCTGCATCACTCTCTTGAGCCTCTGCATTATTCTCTTGAGCATCTGCCTTTTTCTCTTGAGCCTCTGCATCCCTCTCTGGAGCCTCAGCATCCCTCTCTTGAGCTTTTTGCAGCACTCTCTTTATCCTCTGCATCATTCTCTTGAGCCTTTGCATCCCTCTCTTAAGCCTCTGCATCACTCTCTTGAGCCTCTGCATCCGTCTATTAAGCCTCTGCGTCACTCTCTTGAGCCTCTGCATCCCTCTCTTGAGCCTCTGCATCGCACTCTTAGGCCTCTGCAGCACTCTCTTCAGCCTCTGCATCGCTCTCTTCAGCCTCTGCAACACTCTCTTCGCCATCTGCATCACTCTCATGATCCTCTGCATCACTCGCTTGAGCCTCTTCATCACACTCTTGAGCCTCTACATCACTCTCTTGAGCCTCTGCATTACTCTCTTAAGCCTCTGCATCACTCTCTTGAGCTTCTGCATCACTCTCATGATCCTCTGCATCACTCTCTTGAGCCTCTGCATCACACTCTTGAGCCTCTGCATCCCTCTCTGGAGCCTCAACATCCCTCTCTTGAGCCTCTGCACTACTCTCTTAAGCCTCTGCATCTCTCTCTTCAGCCTCTGCATCACTCTCTTGAGCCTCTGCATCCCTCTCTGGAGCCTCAGCATCCCTCTCTTAAGCCTCTGCATCACTCTCTTCGGCCTCTGCATCACTCTCATGATCCTCTGCATCACTCTCTTGAGCCTCTGCATCACACTCTTGAGCCTCTACATCACTCTCTTGAGCCTCTGCATTACTCTCTTGAGCCTCTGCATCACTCTCTTGAGCCTCTGCATCACTCTCATGATCCTCTGTATCACTCTCTTGAGCCTCTGCATCACACTCTTGAGCCTCTGCATTACTCTCTTGAGCCTCTGCATCACTCTCCTAAGCCTCTGCATCTCTCACTTCAGCCTCTGCATCACTCTCTTGAGCCTCTGCATCCCTCTCTGGAGCCTCAGCATCCCTCTCTTGAACTTTAGCAGCACTCTCTTGAGCCTCTGCATCATTCTCTTGAACCTTTGCATCACTCGCTTGAGCCTCTGCATCACTCTCATGATCCTCTGCATCACTCTCTTGAGCCTCTACATCTTTCTCTTGAGCCTCAGCATCACTCTCTTCAGCCTCTGAATCACTCTCTTAAGCCTCTGCATCCCTTTCTTGAGCATCTGCATCACTCTCTTGAGCCTCTGCATCATTTGTTTGAGCCTTTGCAACACTCTCTTCAGTCTCTGCATCACTCTCTTGTGGCCTCTGCATCACTCTCCTATGCTTCTGAATAACTCTTTTGAGCCTCTGCATCTCTCTTTCGAGCCTCTGCATCACTCTCTTGATCCTCTGCATCACTCTCGTCAGCTTCTTCATCACTCTCTTAAGCCTCTGCTTCCCTCTCTTGATCCTCCGCATCAATTTCTTGAGCCTCTGCATCCCTCTCTTGAGCCTCTGCATCACTCTCTTCAGCCTCTGCATCACCCTCTTAAGCCTTTGCATCCCTTTTTTGAGCCTCTGCATTGCTTTCTTAAGCCTCTACATCCCTTTCTTGAACGTCTGCATCACTCCCCTTGAACTCCTGAATCCCTCTCATGAGCCTTTGCATCCCTCTCCTGAGCCTTTGCATCACTCTCTTGAGCCTTTGCGTCACTCTCAAGAGCCTCTGCATCCCTCTCTTGTGCCTCTGCATCCCTCACTTAATTCTTTTCATCCCTCTCTTGAGCCCCTGCATCCCTCTCTTGAGCCTCTGCATCCCTATCTTAAGCCTCTTCTTGAGCAGCTGCATCACTCTCAAGAGCCTCTGCATCCCTCACTTAAGCCTCTGAATCACTCTCTTGAGCCTCTGCATCACTCTCTTGAGCCCCTGCATCCCTCTCTTGGGCCTCTGCATCACCCTCTTAAGCCACTGAATCACTCTCGTGAGCCTCTGAATCCCTCTCTTGAGGCCTCTGCATATCTCTCGAGCCTCTGCATCACTCTCTTGATCCTCTGCTTCACTCTCGTAAGACTCTGAATAACTCTCTTGAGCCTTTGCATCCCTCTCTTGAGCCTCTGCATCCCTCTCTTAAGCCTCTGAATCACTCTCTTAACCCTCTGCATCACTCTCTAGAGCCTCTGCATCACTCTCTTCAGCCTCTGCATCATTCTCCTAAGCCTCTGTTTCCCTCTCTTGATCCTCTACATCACTCTCTTGAGCCTCTGCATCACTCTCTATAGCCTCTCAATCCCTTTCTTGAGCCTCTGCATCATTCTCCTCAGCCTCTGCATCCCTCTCTTAAGCCTCAGCATCACTCTCTTGAGCCTCTGCATCACTCTATTCAGCCTCTGCACTACTCTCCTAAGCCTCTGCATCTCTCTCTTCAGCCTCTGCATCACTCTCTTGAGCCTCTGCATCCCTCTCTGGAGCCTCAGCATCCCTCTCTTAAGCCTCTGCCTCACTCTCTTGAGCCTCTGCATCCCTATCTTAAGCCTCTGCATCACTCTCTTGAGCCTCTTCATCCCTCTCTTGAACTCCTGCATCCCTCGCATGAGCCTCTGCATCCTTCTTTTGAGCCATTGCATCACTCTCTTAAGCCTTTGTATCCCTCTCTTAAGCCTCTTCATCACTTTCTTCAGCCTCTGCATCACTTTCTTGAGCCTCTGCATCCCTTCACTTAAGCCTCTGCACCAATCTCTTAAGCCTCTGCATCACTCTCTTGAGTTTCTGCATCACTCTCTTGAGCCTCTACATCCCTCTCTTGAGCCTCTGCATCACTCCCGTAAGCCTCTGTATCACTCTCTTGAGCCTCTGCATAACTCTCATGAGTCTCTGCTTCACTCTCTTGAGCCTCTGCATCCCTCTCTTTAGCCTCTGCAACACTCTCTTCAGACTCAGCATCACTCTCTTAAGCCTCTGCATCCCTCTCTTGAGCCTCTGAATCCCTCTCATGATCCTCTGCATCACTCTCTCGAGCCTCTGTATCACTCTCTTCATCCTCTGCATCCCTCTCTTGAGCATCTGCATCACACTCTTCCGCCTCTGCATCACTCTCTTGAGCCTCTGCATCACTCTCTTGATCCTCTATATCACTCTCTTGAGCCTCAGCATCACTCTCTTGAGCCTCTGCATCACTCTCTTGAGCCTCTGCATCCCTCTCTTCATCCTCTGCATCACTCTCTTGAGCCTCTGCATCATTCTCTTGAGCATCTGCCTTTTTCTCTTGAGCCTCTGCATCCCTCTCTGGAGCCTCAGCATCCCTCTCTTGAGCTTTTTGCAGCACTCTCTTGAGCCTCTGCATCATTCTCTTGAGCCTTTGCATCCCTCTCTTAAGCCTCTGCATCACTCTCTTGAGCCTCTGCATCCGTCTATTAAGCCTCTGCGTCACTCTCTTGAGCCTCTGCATCCCTCTCTTGAGCCTCTGCATCGCACTCTTAGGCCTCTGCAGCACTCTCTTCAGCCTCTGCATCGCTCTCTTCAGCCTCTGCAACACTCTCTTCGCCCTCTGCATCACTCTCATGATCCTCTGCATCACTCTCTTGAGCCTCTGCATCACACTCTTCAGCCTCAACATCACTCTCTTGAGCCTCTGCATTACTCTCTTAAGCCTCTGCATCACTCTCTTGAGCTTCTGCATCACTCTCATGATCCTCTGCATCACTCTCTTGAGCCTCTGCATCACATTCTTGAGCCTCTGCATCCCTCTCTGGAGCCTCAGCATCCCTCTCTTGAGCCTCTGCATCACTCTCTTGAGCCTCTGCATCACTCTCTTGAGCCTCTGCATCAATTTCGTAAGCCTCTGCATCCCATACTTGATCCTCTGCATCACTCTCTTGAGCCTGTGCATCATTCTCTTGAGCCTCTGCATCCCTCTCTCAAGCCTCAACATCATTCTCTTGAGCCTCTGAACACTCTCTTGAGCCTCTGCATCACTCTCTTAAGCCTCTGCCTTTCTCTCCGAAGACTCTGCATCACTCTCTTGAGCCTCTGCATCCCTCTCTGGAGCCTCAGCATCCCTCTCTTGAGCCTTTTGCAGCACTTTTTTGAGCCTCTGAATCATTCTCTTCAGCCTCTGCATCGCTCTCTTAAGCCTCTGCTTCCCTCTCTTAATCCTCTGCATCACTCTCTTGAGTCTCTGCATCACTCTCTTGAGCCTCTGCATCACTCTCTTGAGCCTCTACATCACTCTCTTGAGCCTCTGCATCACTCTCTTGAACCTCTGCATAACTCTCTTAAGCCTCTACATCACTCTCTTAATCCTCTGCATCATTCTCTTGAGCCTCTGCATCCCTCTCTGGAGACTCAGCATCCCTCTCTTGAGCCTCTGCACTACTCTCCTAAGCCTCTGCATCTCTCTCTTCAGCCTCTGCATCACTCTCTTCAGCCTCTGCATCCCTCTCTGGAGCCTCAGCATCCCTCTCTTAAGCCTCTGCATCACTCTCTTGAGCCTCTGCATCCCTATCTTAAGCCTCTGCATCACTCTCTTGAGCCTCTGCATCCCTCTCTTGAACTCCTGCATCCCTCGCATGAGCCTCTGCATCCTTCTTTTGAGCCATTGCATCACTCTCTTAAGCCTTTGTATCCCTCTCTTAAGCCTCTTCATCACTTTCTTCAGCCTCTGCATCACTTTCTTGAGCCTCTGCATCCCTTCACTTAAGCCTCTGCACCAATCTCTTAAGCCTCTGCATCACTCTCTTGAGTTTCTGCATCACTCTCTTGAGCCTCTACATCCTTCTCTTGAGCCTCTGCATCACTCCCGTAAGCCTCTGTATCACTCTCTTGAGCCTCTGCATAACTCTCTTGAGTCTCTGCATCACTCTCTTGAGCCTCTGCATCCCTCTCTTGAGCCTCTGCAACACTCTCTTCAGACTCAGCATCACTCTCTTAAGCCTCTGCATCCCTCTCTTGAGCCTCTGAATCCCTCTCATGAGCCTCTGCATCACTCTCTCGAGCCTCTGTATCACTCTCTTTATCCTCTGCATCCCTCTCTTGAGCATCTGCATCACACTCTTCCGCCTCTGCATCACTCTCTTGAGCCTCTGCATCACTCTCTTGAGCCTCACCATCACTCTCTTGAGCCTCTGCATCACTCTCTTGAGCCTCTGCATCCCTCTCTTCATCCTCTGCATCACTCTCTTGAGCCTCTGCATCATTCTCTTGAGCATCTGCCTTTTTCTCTTGAGCCTCTGCATCCCTCTCTGGAGCCTCAGCATCCCTCTCTTGAGCTTTTTGCAGCACTCTCTTGATCCTCTGCATCATTCTCTTGAGCCTTTGCATCCCTCTCTTAAGCCTCTGCATCACTCTCTTGAGCCTCTGCATCCGTCTATTAAGCCTCTGCGTCACTCTCTTGAGCCTCTGCATCCCTCTCTTGAGCCTCTGCATCGCACTCTTAGGCCTCTGCAGCACTCTCTTCAGCCTCTGCATCGCTCTCTTCAGCCTCTGCAACACTCTCTTCGCCCTCTGCATCACTCTCATGATCCTCTGCATCACTCTCTTGAGCCTCTGCATCACACTCTTCAGCCTCAACATCACTCTCTTGAGCCTCTGCATTACTCTCTTAAGCCTCTGCATCACTCTCTTGAGCTTCTGCATCACTCTCATGATCCTCTGCATCACTCTCTTGAGCCTCTGCATCACACTCTTGAGCCTCTGCATCCCTCTCTGGAGCCTCAGCATCCCTCTCTTGAGCCTCTGCATCACTCTCTTGAGCCTCTGCATCACTCTCTTGAGCCTCTGCATCACACTCTTGAGCCTCTGCATCCCTCTCTGGAGCCTCAGCATCCCTCTCTTGAGCCTCTGCATCACTCTCTTGAGCCTCTGCATCACTCTCTTGAGCCTCTGCATCAATTTCGTAAGCCTCTGCATCCCATACTTGATCCTCTGCATCACTCTCTTAAGCCTCTGCCTTTCTCTCCGAAGACTCTGCATCACTCTCTTGAGCCTCTGCATCCCTCTCTGGAGCCTCAGCATCCCTCTCTTGAGCCTTTTGCAGCACTTTTTTGAGCCTCTGAATCATTCTCTTCAGCCTCTGCATCGCTCTCTTAAGCCTCTGCTTCCCTCTCTTAATCCTCTGCATCACTCTCTTGAGTCTCTGCATCACTCTCTTGAGCCTCTGCATCACTCTCTTGAGCCTCTACATCACTCTCTTGAGCCTCTGCATCACTCTCTTGAACCTCTGCATAACTCTCTTAAGCCTCTACATCACTCTCTTAATCCTCTGCATCATTCTCTTGAGCCTCTGCATCCCTCTCTGGAGACTCAGCATCCCTCTCTTGAGCCTCTGCACTACTCTCCTAAGCCTCTGCATCTCTCTCTTCAGCCTCTGCATCACTCTCTTCAGCCTCTGCATCCCTCTCTGGAGCCTCAGCATCCCTCTCTTATGCCTCTGCATCACTCTCTTGAGCCTCTGCATCCCTATCTTAAGCCTCTGCATCACTCTCTTGAGCCTCTGCATCCCTCTCTTGAACTCCTGCATCCCTCGCATGAGCCTCTGCATCCTTCTTTTGAGCCATTGCATCACTCTCTTAAGCCTTTGTATCCCTCTCTTAAGCCTCTTCATCACTTTCTTCAGCCTCTGCATCACTTTCTTGAGCCTCTGCATCCCTTCACTTAAGCCTCTGCACCAATCTCTTAAGCCTCTGCATCACTCTCTTGAGTTTCTGCATCACTCTCTTGAGCCTCTACATCCTTCTCTTGAGCCTCTGCATCACTCCCGTAAGCCTCTGTATCACTCTCTTGAGCCTCTGCATAACTCTCTTGAGTCTCTGCATCACTCTCTTGAGCCTCTGCATCCCTCTCTTGAGCCTCTGCAACACTCTCTTCAGACTCAGCATCACTCTCTTAAGCCTCTGCATCCCTCTCTTGAGCCTCTGAATCCCTCTCATGAGCCTCTGCATCACTCTCTCGAGCCTCTGTATCACTCTCTTTAACCTCTGCATCCCTCTCTTGAGCATCTGCATCACACTCTTCCGCCTCTGCATCACTCTCTTGAGCCTCTGCATCACTCTCTTGAGCCTCACCATCACTCTCTTGAGCCTCTGCATCACTCTCTTGAGCCTCTGCATCCCTCTCTTCATCCTCTGCATCACTCTCTTGAGCCTCTGCATCATTCTCTTGAGCATCTGCCTTTTTCTCTTGAGCCTCTGCATCCCTCTCTGGAGCCTCAGCATCCCTCTCTTGAGCTTTTTGCAGCACTCTCTTGATCCTCTGCATCATTCTCTTGAGCCTTTGCATCCCTCTCTTAAGCCTCTGCATCACTCTCTTGAGCCTCTGCATCCGTCTATTAAGCCTCTGCGTCACTCTCTTGAGCCTCTGCATCCCTCTCTTGAGCCTCTGCATCGCACTCTTAGGCCTCTGCAGCACTCTCTTCAGCCTCTGCATCGCTCTCTTCAGCCTCTGCAACACTCTCTTCGCCATCTGCATCACTCTCATGATCCTCTGCATCACTCGCTTGAGCCTCTTCATCACACTCTTGAGCCTCTACATCACTCTTTTGAGCCTCTGCATTACTCTCTTAAGCCTCTGCATCACTCTCTTGAGCTTCTGCATCACTCTCATGATCCTCTGCATCACTCTCTTGAGCCTCTGCATCACACTCTTGAGCCTCTGCATCCCTCTCTGGAGCCTCAACATCCCTCTCTTGAGCCTCTGCACTACTCTCTTAAGCCTCTGCATCTCTCTCTTCAGCCTCTGCATCACTCTCTTGAGCCTCTGCATCCCTCTCTGGAGCCTCAGCATCCCTCTCTTAAGCCTCTGCATCACTCTCTTCGGCCTCTGCATCACTCTCATGATCCTCTGCATCACTCTCTTGAGCCTCTGCATCACACTCTTGAGCCTCTACATCACTCTCTTGAGCCTCTGCATTACTCTCTTGAGCCTCTGCATCACTCTCTTGAGCCTCTGCATCACTCTCATGATCCTCTGTATCACTCTCTTGAGCCTCTGCATCACACTCTTGAGCCTCTGCATTACTCTCTTGAGCCTCTGCATCACTCTCCTAAGCCTCTGCATCTCTCACTTCAGCCTCTGCATCACTCTCTTGAGCCTCTGCATCCCTCTCTGGAGCCTCAGCATCCCTCTCTTGAACTTTAGCAGCACTCTCTTGAGCCTCTGCATCATTCTCTTGAACCTTTGCATCACTCGCTTGAGCCTCTGCATCACTCTCATGATCCTCTGCATCACTCTCTTGAGCCTCTACATCTTTCTCTTGAGCCTCAGCATCACTCTCTTCAGCCTCTGAATCACTCTCTTAAGCCTCTGCATCCCTCTCTTGAGCATCTGCATCACTCTCTTGAGCCTCTGCATCATTTGTTTGAGCCTTTGCAACACTCTCTTCAGTCTCTGCATCACTCTCTTGTGGCCTCTACATCACTCTCCTATGCCTCTGAATAACTCTTTTGAGCCTCTGCATCTCTCTTTCGAGCCTCTGCATCACTCTCTTGATCCTCTGCATCACTCTCGTCAGCTTCTTCATCACTCTCTTAAGCCTCTGCTTCCCTCTCTTGATCCTCCGCATCAATTTCTTGAGCCTCTGCATCCCTCTCTTGAGCCTCTGCATCACTCTCTTCAGCCTCTGCATCACCCTCTTAAGCCTTTGCATCCCTTTTTTGAGCCTCTGCATTACTTTCTTAAGCCTCTACATCCCTTTCTTGAACGTCTGCATCACTCCCCTTGAACTCCTGAATCCCTCTCATGAGCCTTTGCATCCCTCTCCTGAGCCTTTGCATCACTCTCTTGAGCCTTTGCGTCACTCTCAAGAGCCTCTGCATCCCTCTCTTGTGCCTCTGCATCCCTCACTTAATTCTTTTCATCCCTCTCTTGAGCCCCTGCATCCCTCTCTTGAGCCTCTGCATCCCTATCTTAAGCCTCTTCTTGAGCCTCTGCATCACTCTCAAGAGCCTCTGCATCCCTCACTTAAGCCTCTGAATCACTCTCTTGAGCCTCTGCATCACTCTCTTGAGCCCCTGCATCCCTCTCTTGGGCCTCTGCATCACCCTCTTAAGCCACTGAATCACTCTCGTGAGCCTCTGAATCCCTCTCTTGAGGCCTCTGCATATCTCTCGAGCCTCTGCATCACTCTCTTGATCCTCTGCTTCACTCTCGTAAGACTCTGAATAACTCTCTTGAGCCTTTGCATCCCTCTCTTGAGCCTCTGCATCCCTCTCTTAAGCCTCTGAATCACTCTCTTAACCCTCTGCATCACTCTCTAGAGCCTCTGCATCACTCTCTTCAGCCTCTGCATCATTCTCCTAAGCCTCTGTTTCCCTCTCTTGATCCTCTACATCACTCTCTTGAGCCTCTGCATCACTCTCTTGATCGTCTGCATCACTCTCTTGAGCCTCTGCATCACTCTCTTGAGCCTCTGCATCACTCTCTTGAGCCTCTGCATCACTCTCTTGAGCCTCTGCATCAATTTCTTAAGCCTCTGCATCCCTCTCTTGATCCTCTGCATCACTCTCTTGAGCCTCTGCATCATTCTCTTGAGCCTCTGCATCCCTCTCTCAAGCCTCTACATCATTCTCCTATGCCTCTGCATCGCTCGCTTGAGCCTCTGCATTCCTCTCTGGAGCCTCAGCATCCCTCTCTTGAGCCTTTTGCAGCACTTTCTTGAGCCTCTGCATCATTCTCTTGAGCCTCTGCATCACTCTCTTGAGCCTCTACATCTCTCTATTTTAGCGTCTGCATCACTCTCTTGAGCCTCTGCATCCCTCTCTTGAGCCTCTGCATCATTCTCTTAAGCCTGTGCAACACTCTCTTCAGCCTCTGCATCACTCTCTTAAGCCTCTGCATCACTCTCTTCGGCCTCTGGATCACTCTCTTAAGCCTATGCTTCCCTCTCTTAATCGTCTGCATCACTCTCTTGAGTCTCTGCATCACTCTCATGATCCTCTGCATCACTTTCTTGAGCCTCTGCATCACTCTCTTCAGCCTCTACATCACTCTCTTGAGCCTCGGCATCACTCTCTTGAGCCTCTGCATCACTCTCTTAAGCCTCTGCATCCCTCTCTGGAGCCTCAGCATCCCTCTCTTGAGCCTCTGCATCACTCTCTTGAGCCTCTGCATCACTCTCTTAATCCTCTGCATCACTCTCTTGAGTCTCTGCATCACTCTCTTGAGCCTCTGCATCCCTCTCTTGAGCCTCTGCATCCCTCTCTTAAGCCTCTGAATCACTCTCTTAACCCTCTGCATCACTCTCTAGAGCCTCTGCATCACTCTCTTCAGCCTCTGCATCATTCTCCTAAGCCTCTGTTTCCCTCTCTTGATCCTCTACATCACTCTCTTGAGCCTCTGCATCACTCTCTTGATCGTCTGCATCACTCTCCTTGAGCCTCTGCATCACTCTCTTGAGCCTCTGCATCACTCTCTTGAGCCTCTGCATCACTCTCTTGAGCCTCTGCATCACTCTCTTAAGCCTCTGCCTTTCTCTCCGAAGACTCTGCATCACTCTCTTGAGCCTCTGCATCCCTCTCTGGAGCCTCAGCATCCCTCTCTTGAGCCTTTTGCAGCACTTTTTTGAGCCTCTGAATCATTCTCTTCAGCCTATGCATCGCTCTCTTAAGCCTCTGCTTCCCTCTCTTAATCCTCTGCATCACTCTCTTGAGCGTCTGCATCATTCTCTTGAGCCTCTGCATCCCTCTCTGGAGCCTCAGCATCCCTCTCTTGAGCCTATGCACTACTCTCCTAAGCCTCTGCATCTCTCTCTTCAGCCTCTGCATCACTCTCTTGAGCCTCTGCATCCCTCTCTGGAGCCTCAGCATCCCTCTCTTAAGCCTCTGCATCACTCTCTTGAGCCTCTGCATCCCTATCTTAAGCCTCTGCATCACTCTCTTGAGCCTCTGCATCCCTCTCTTGAACTCCTGCATCCCTCGCATGAGCCTCTGCATCCTTCTTTTGAGCCATTGCATCACTCTCTTAAGCCTTTGTATCCCTCTCTTAAGCCTCTGCATCACTTTCTTCAGCCTCTGCATCACTTTCTTGAGCCTCTGCATCCCTTCACTTAAGCCTCTGCTCCAATCTCTTAAGCCTCTGCATCACTCTCTTGAGTTTCTGCATCACTCTCTTGAGCCTCTACATCCCTCTCTTGAGCCTCTGCATCACTCCCGTAAGCCTCTGTATCACTCTCTTGAGCCTCTGCATAACTCTCTTGAGTCTCTGCATCACTCTCTTGAGCCTCTGCATCCCTCTCTTGAGCCTCTGCAACACTCTCTTCCGACTCAGCATCACTCTCTCGAGCCTCTGTATCACTCTCTTCATCTTCTGCATCCCTCTCTTGAGCATCTGCATCACACTCTTCCGCCTCTGCATCACTCTCTTGAGCCTCTGCATCACTCTCTTGATCCTCTATATCACTCTCTTGAGCCTCACCATCACTCTCTTGAGCCTCTGCATCACTCTCTTGAGCCTCTGCATCCCTCTCTTCATCCTCTGCATCACTCTCTTGAGCCTCTGCATCATTCTCTTGAGCATCTGCCTTTTTCTCTTGAGCCTCTGCATCCCTCTCTGGAGCCTCAGCATCCCTCTCTTTAGCTTTTTGCAGCACTCTCTTGAGCCTCTGCATCATTCTCTTGAGCCTTTGCATCCCTCTCTTAAGCCACTGCATCTCTCTCTTCAGCCTCTGCATCACTCTCTTGAGCCTCTGCATCCCTCTCTGGAGCCTCAGCATCCCTCTCTTAAGCCTCTGCATCACTCTCTTCAGCCTCTGCATCCCTATCTTAAGCCTCTGCATCACTCTCTTGAGCCTCTGCATCCCTCTCTTGAACTCCTGCATCCCTCTCATGAGCCTCTGCATCCCTCTTTTGAGCCTCTGCATCACTCTCTTCAGCCTCTGCATCACTCTCTTAAGCGTCTGCATCACTCTCTTGAGCCTCTACATCCCTCTCTTGAGCCTCTGCGTCACTCTCGTAAGCCTCTGCATCACTCTCTTGAGCCTCTCATAACTCTCTTGAGTCTCTGCATCACTCTCTTGAGCCTCTGCATCCCTCTCTTGAGCCTCTGCAACACTCTCTTCAGACTCAGCATCACTCTCTTAAGCCTCTGCATCCCTCTCTTGAGCCTCTGAATCCCTCTCAAGAGCCTCTGCATCACTCTCTCGAGCCTCTGCATCACTCTCGTCATCCTCTGCATCCCTCTCTTGAGCATCTGCATAAATCTCTTCAGCCTCTGCATCACTCTCTTGAGCCTCTGCATCACTCTCTTGATCCTCTATATCACTCTCCTGAGCCTCAGCATCACTCTCTTGAGCCTCTGCATCACTCTCTTGAGCCTCTGCATCCCTCTCTTCATCCTCTGCATCACTCTCTTGAGCCTCTGCATTATTCTCTTGAGCCTCTGCCTTTTTCTCTTGAGCCTCTGCATTCCTCTCTTGAGCCTCAGCATCCCTCGCTTTAGCCTTTTGCAGCACTCTCTTGAGCCTCTGCATCATTCTCTTGAGCCTCTGCATCCCTCTCTTAAGCCTCTACATCACTCTCTTGAGCCTCTGCATCCGTCTATTAAGCCTCAGCGTCACTCTCTTGAGCCTCTGCATCCCTCTCTTGAGCCTCTGCATCGCTCTCTTAAGCCTCTGCAACACTCTCTTCAGCCTCTGCATCGCTCTCTTAAGCCTCTGCATCACTCTCTTCGGCCTCTGCATCACTCTCATGATCCTCTGCATCACTCTCTTGAGCCTCTGCATCACACTCTTGAGCCTCTACATCACTCTCTTGAGCCTCTGCATTACTCTCTTGAGCCTCTGCATCACTCTCTTGAGCCTCTGCATCACTCTCATGATCCTCTGTATCACTCTCTTGAGCCTCTGCATCACACTCTTGAGCCTCTGCATTACTCTCTTGAGCATCTGCATCACTCTCCTAAGCCTCTGCATCTCTCACTTCAGCCTCTGCATCACTCTCTTGAGCCTCTGCATCCCTCTCTGGAGCCTCAGCATCCCTCTCTTGAACTTTAGCAGCACTCTCTTGAGCCTCTGCATCATTCTCTTGAACCTTTGCATCACTCGCTTGAGCCTCTGCATCACTCTCATGATCCTCTGCATCACTCTCTTGAGCCTCTACATCTTTCTCTTGAGCCTCAGCATCACTCTCTTCAGCCTCTGAATCACTCTCTTAAGCCTCTGCATCCCTCTCTTGAGCATCTGCATCACTCTCTTGAGCCTCTGCATCATTTGTTTGAGCCTTTGCAACACTCTCTTCAGTCTCTGCATCACTCTCTTGTGGCCTCTGCATCACTCTCCTATGCCTCTGAATTACTCTTTTGAGCCTCTGCATCTCTCTTTCGAGCCTCTGCATCACTCTCTTGATCCTCTGCATCACTCTCGTCAGCTTCTTCATCACTCTCTTAAGCCTCTGCTTCTCTCTCTTGATCCTCCGTATCAATTTCTTGAGCCTCTGCATCCCTCTCTTGAGCCTCTGCATCACTCTCTTCAGCCTCTGCATCACCCTCTTAAGCCTTTGCATCCCTTTTTTGAGCCTCTGCATTACTTTCTTAAGCCTCTACATCCCTTTCTTGAACGTCTGCATCACTCCCATTGAACTCCTGAATCCCTCTCTTGAGCCTTTGCATCCCTCTCCTGAGCCTTTGCATCACTCTCTTCAGCCTTTGCGTCACTCTCAAGAGCCTCTGCATCCCTCTCTTGTGCCTCTGCATCCCTCACTTAATTCTTTTCATCCCTCTCTTGAGCCCCTGCATCCCTCTCTTGAGCCTCTGCATCCCTATCTTAAGCCTCTTCTTGAGCCTCTGCATCACTCTCAAGAGCCTCTGCATCCCTCACTTAAGCCTCTGAATCACTCTCTTGAGCCTCTGCATCACTCTCTTGAGCCCCTGCATCCCTCTCTTGGGCCTCTGCATCACCCTCTTAAGCCACTGAATCACTCTCGTGAGCCTCTGAATCCCTCTCTTGAGGCCTCTGCATAACTCTCTCGAGCCTCTGCATCACTCTCTTGATCCTCTGCTTCACTCTCGTAAGACTCTGAATAACTCTCTTGAGCCTTTGCATCCCTCTCTTGAGCCTCTGCATCCCTCTCTTAAGCCTCTGAATCACTCTCTTAACCCTCTGCATCACTCTCTAGAGCCTCTGCATCACTCTCTTCAGCCTCTGCATCATTCTCCTAAGCCTCTGTTTCCCTCTCTTGATCCTCTACATCACTCTCTTGAGCCTCTGCATCACTCTCTTGATCGTCTGCATCACTCTCTTGAGCCTCTGCATCACTCTCTTGAGCCTCTGCATCACTCTCTTGAGCCTCTGCATCACTCTCTTGAGCCTCTGCATCAATTTCTTAAGCCTCTGCATCCCTCTCTTGATCCTCTGCATCACTCTCTTGAGCCTCTGCATCATTCTCCTGAGCCTCTGCATCCCTCTCTCAAGCCTCTACATCATTCTCTTGAGCCTCTGAACACTCTCTTGAGCCTCTGCATCCTTCTCTTAATCCTCTGCATCACTCTCTTGAGCCTCTACATCTCTCTATTTTAGCGTCTGCATCACTCTCTTGAGCCTCTGCATCCCTCTCTTGAGCCTCTGCATCATTCTCTTAAGCCTGTGCAACACTCTCTTCAGCCCCTGCCTCACTCTCTTAAGCCTCTGCATCACTCTATTCGGCCTCTGCATCACTCTCTTAAGCCTCTGCTTCCCTCTCTTAATCCTCTGCATCACTCTCTTGAGTCTCTGCATCACTCTCATGATCCTCTGCATCACTCTCTTGAGCCTCTGCATCACTCTCTTCAGCCTCTACATCACTCTCTTGAGCCTCGGCATCACTCTCTTGAGCCTCTGCATCACTCTCTTAAGCCTCTGCATCCCTCTCTGGAGCCTCAGCATCCCTCTCTTGAGCCTTTGCATTACTCTCGTAAGCCTCTGCATCCCTCTCTTGAGCCTCTGCATCCCTCTCTTGAGCCTCTGCATCCCTCTCTTAAGCCTCTGCATCACTCTCTTCAGCCTATGCATCACTCTCTTGAGCCTGTGCATCCCCCCTCTCTTAGGCTTCTGCATCACTTTCTTAAGCCTCTGCATCACTCTCTTGAGCCTCTGTATCACACTCATAAGCCTCTGCATCACTCCCTTGAGCCTCTGCATAACTCTCTTGAGTCTCTGCATCACTCCCTTGAGCCTCTGTATCCCTATCTTGAGCCTCTGCAACACTCTCTTCTGACTCTGCATCACTCTCTTAAGCCTCTGCATCCCTCTCTAGAGCCTCTGAGTCCCTCTCTTGAGCCTCTGCATCACTCTCGCGAGCCTCTGCATCACTCTCTTCATTATCTGCATCCCTCTCTTGAGCATCTGCATCACTCTCTTCAGCCTCTGCATCCCTCTCTTGAGCCTCTGCATCATTCTCCTAAGCATCTGCATCACTCTCTTGAGCCTCTGCATCACTCTCTTGAGCCTCTGCATCTCTTTCTTAAGCCTCTGCATCAATCTCTTAAGCCTCTGCATCACTCTTTTGAGCCTCTGCATGACTCTCTTGAGCCTCTACATCACTCTCTTGAGCCTCTGCATCTCTCTCTTGAGCCTCTGCATCACTCTCTTGAGCCATTTGCAGCACTTTCATGAGCCTCCGCATCATTCTCTTGAGCCTCTGCATCCTTCTCTTAAGCCTCTGCATCACTCTCTTGAGCCTCTGCATCCCTCTATTAAGCGTCTGCATCACTCTCTTGAGCCTCTGCATCCCTCTCTTCAGCCTCTGCATCACTCTCGTAAGCCTCTGCATCACTCTCTTCGGCCTCTGCATCATTCTCTTAAGCCTCGGCTTCCCTCTCCTGATCCTCTGCATCATTCTTGTGAGTCTCTGCATCACTCTCATGATCATCTGCATCACTCTTTTGAGCCTCTGCATCACTCTCTTGACCCTCTGCATCACTCTCTTGAGGCTCTGCATCACTCTTTTAAGCCTCTGCATCCCTCTCCTAATCCTCTGCATCACTCTCTTGAGCCTCTGCATCATTCTCTTGTGCCTCAGCATCCCTCTCTTAAGCCTCTACATCATTCTCTTGAGCCCCTGCATCCCTCTCTTGAGCCTCTGCATCCCTCTCTTGAGCCTCTGCATCACTCTCTTGAGCCTCTGCATCATCCTCTTAAGCCTCTTCATCACTCTCTTGAGCCTCTGCATCCCTCTCCTAAACCTCTACCTCACTTTCCTAAGCCATTGCATTTCTCTCGTAAGCCTCTGAATCACTCTCTTGAGCCTCTGCATCCCTCTCTTGAGCCTTTGAATCACTCTCTTGAGCCTCTGCATACCTCTCTTGAGCCTCTGCATCACTTTTTTCAGCCTCTTCATCCCTCTCTTAAGCCTCTGAATCCCTCTCTTGAGGCCTCTGCATCACTCTCTTGAGCCTCTAAATCCATCTCTTGAGGCCTCTGCATAACTCTCTCAAGCCTCTGCATCACTCTCTTGAGCCCCTGCATCCCTCTCTTGAGCCTCTGCATCACTCTCTTGAGCCTCTGCATCATCCTGTTAAGCCTCTGCATCACTCTCTGGAGCCTGTGCATCCCTCTCCTAAACCTCTACCTCACTCTCCTAAGCCACTCACCACTCTCGTAAGCCTCTGAATCACTCTCTTGAGCCTCAGCATCCTTCTATAGAGCCTTTGCATCACTCTCTTAAGCCTCTGCATCCCTCTCTTGAGAATCTGCATCACTCTCAAGAGTCTCTGCATCCCTCTATTGAGCCTCTGCATCTCTCTCTGGAGCTCCTTCATCCCTCTCTTCAGCCTCTGCATCCCTCTCTTGAACCTCTGCATCCCTCTCTTAAGCCTCTGCATCACTCTCTTCAGCTTCTGCATCACTCTCTTCAGCCTCTGCATCCCCTCTCTTAAGCCTCTGCATCACTCTCTTAAGCCTCACCATCACTCTCTTGAGCTTCTTCATCACTCTCTTGAGCGTCTACATCCCTCTCTTGAGCCTTTGCATCAGTCTCGTAAGCCTCTGCATAACTCTCTTGAGCCTCTGCATAACTCTCTTGAGTCTCTGCATCACTCTCTTGAGCCTCTGCATCCCTCTTTTGAGCTTCTGCAACACTCTCTTCAGACTCTGCATCACTCTCTTAAGCCTCTGCATCCCTCTCTAGAGCCTCTGAATGCCTCTCTTGAGCCTCTGCATCACTCTCTCGAGCCCCTGCATCACGCTCTTCATCCTTTGCATCCCTCTCTTGAGCATCTACATCACTCTCTTCAGCCTCTGCATCCCTCTCTTGAGCCTCTGCATCATTCTCCTAAGCATCTGCTTCACTCTCTTGAGCTTCTGCATCACTCTCTTGAACCTCTGCATCCCTCACTTAAGCCTCTGCATCACTCTCTTAAGCCTCTTCATCACTCTCTTTAGCCTCTGCATCACTCTCATGATCCTCTGCATCACTCTCTTGAGCCTCTGCATCACTCTCTTGAGCCTCTACATCACTCTCTTGAGCCTCTGCATCACTCTGTTGAGCCTCAGCGTCACTCTCTTAAGCCTCTGCATCACTCTCGTAAGCCTCTGCATCACTCTCTTGAGCCTCTGCATATATCTCTTGAGTCTCTGCATAACTCTCTTGAGCCTCTGCATCCCTCTCTTGAGCCTCTGCACACACTATCTTCAGCCTCTGCATCACTCTCTTAAGCCTCTGCATCCCTCTCTAGAGCCTCTGAATCCCTCTCTTGAGCCTCTGCATCATTCTCCTCAGCCTCTGCATCCCTCTCTTAAGCCTCTGCATCACTCTCTTGAGCCTCTGCATCACTCTCTTGAGCCTCTGCATCACTCTCTTGAGCCTCTGCATCCCACTGTGGAGCCTCAGCATCCCTCTCTTGAGCCTCTGCATCATTCTCTTGAGCCTCTGCATCCCTCTCTTAAGCCTCTGCATCACTCTCTTGAGCCTCTGCATCCCGCTCTTAAGCCTCTGCATCACTCTCTTAAGCCTCTGCATCCCTCTCTTGAACTCCTGCATCCTACTCATGAGCCTCTGCAACCCTCTATTGAGCCTTTGCATCACTCTCTAAAGCCTTTGCATCCCTCCTGCGCCTCTGCTTCACTCTCAAGAGTCTCTGCATCCCACTCTTAAGCCTCTGCATCATTCTCTTGAGCCTCTGCATTACTCTCTTGAGCCTCTGCATCACTCTCTTAAGCCTCTGCATCTCTCTCTTCAGCCTCTGCATCACTCTCTTTAGCCTCTGCATCCCTCTCTTGAGCCTCAGTATCCCTCTCTTTAGCCTCTGCATCATTCTCTTGAGCCTCTGCATCCCTCTCTTAGGCCTCTGCATCACTCTCCTGAGCCTCTGCATCCCTCTCTTAAGCCTCTGCATCACTCTCTCAAGACTCTGCATCACTCTCTTCAGCCTCTGCATCACTCTGTTAAGCCTCTCCTTCCTTCTCTTGATCCTCTGCATCACTCTCTTGAGCCTTTGTATCCCTCTCTTGATCCTCTGCATCACTCTTTTGAGCCTCTGCATCACTCTTTTGAGCCGCTGCATCATTCTCTTGAGCCTCTGCATCACTCTCTTCGGCCTCTGCATCACTCTCTTAACCCTCTGCTTCCCTCTCTTGATCCTCTGCATCCCTCTCTTGAGCCTCTGCATCCCTCTCTTGAGCCTCTGCACACACTATCTTCAGCCTCTGCATCACTCTCTTAAGCCTCTGCATCCCTCTCTAGAGCCTCTGAATCCCTCTCTTGAGCCTCTGCATCATTCTCCTCAGCCTCTGCATCCCTCTCTTAAGCCTCTGCATCACTCTCTTGAGCCTCTGCATCACTCTCTTGAGCCTCTGCATCACTCTCTTGAGCCTCTGCATCCCTCTGTGGAGCCTCAGCATCCCTCTCTTGAGCCTCTGCATCATTCTCTTGAGCCTCTGCATCCCTCTCTTAAGCCTCTGCATCACTCTCTTGAGCCTCTGCATCCCGCTCTTAAGCCTCTGCATCACTCTCTTAAGCCTCTGCATCCCTCTCTTGAACTCCTGCATCCTACTCATGAGCCTCTGCATCCCTCTATTGAGCCTTTGCATCACTCTCTAAAGCCTTTGCATCCCTCCTGCGCCTCTGCTTCACTCTCAAGAGTCTCTGCATCCCACTCTTAAGCCTCTGCATCATTCTCTTGAGCCTCTGCATTACTCTCTTGAGCCTCTGCATCACTCTCTTAAGCCTCTGCATCTCTCTCTTCAGCCTCTGCATCACTCTCTTTAGCCTCTGCATCCCTCTCTTGAGCCTCAGTATCCCTCTCTTTAGCCTCTGCATCATTCTCTTGAGCCTCTGCATCCCTCTCTTAAGCCTCTGCATCACTCTCCTGAGCCTCTGCATCCCTCTCTTAAGCCTCTGCATCACTCTCTCAAGACTCTGCATCACTCTCTTCAGCCTCTGCATCACTCTGTTAAGCCTCTCCTTCCTTCTCTTGATCCTCTGCATCACTCTCTTGAGGCTTTGTATCCCTCTCTTGATCCTCTGCATCACTCTTTTGAGCCTCTGCATCACTCTTTTGAGCCGCTGCATCATTCTCTTGAGCCTCTGCATCACTCTCTTCGGCCTCTGCATCACTCTCTTAACCCTCTGCTTCCCTCTCTTGATCCTCTGCAGCACTCTCTTGAGTCTCTGCATCGCTCTCATGATCCTCTGCATCAGTCTCTTGAGCCTCTGCATCACTCTCTTGATCCTCTACATCACTCTCTTGAGCCTCTGCATCATTCTCTTGAGCCTCTGCATCCCTCTCGTAAGCCTCTGCATCACTCTCTTGAGCCTCAGCATCCCTCTCTTAAGCCTCTACATCATTCTCTTGAGCCTCTGCATCCCTCCCTTGAACTCCTGCATCCCTCTCATTAGCCTCTGCATTCCTCTATAGAGCCTTTGCATTACTCTCTTAAGCCTCTGCATCCCTCTCTTGAGCCTCTGCATCACTCTCAAGAGTCTCTGCATCCCTCTTTTAAGCCTCTGCATCCCTCTCTTAAGCCTCTGCATCACTCTCTTCAGGCTCTGCATCACTCTCTTCAGCCTCTGCATCCCCTCTCTTAAGCCTCTGCATCACTCTCTTAAGCCTCTGCATCACTCTCTTGAGCTTCTGCATCACTCTCTTGAGCGTCTACATCCCTCTCTTGAGCCTTTGCATCACTCTCGTAAGCCTCTGCATCACTCTCCTCAGCCTCTGCATCCCTCTCTTAAGCCTCTGCATCACTCTCTTGACCCTTTGCATCCCTCTCTTAAGCCTCTGCATCATTCTCTTGAGCCCCTGCATCATTCTCTAGAGCCTCTGCATCCCTCTCTTAAGCGTCTATATCATTCTGATGTGCCTCTGCATCACTCTCTTGAACCTCTGCATCACTCTCTTCATCCTCTGCATCACTCTCTTCAGCCCATGCATCACTCTCTTCAGCCTCTACATCCCTCTCTTGAGCCTCTGCATCCCTCTCTTAAGCCTCTACATCACTCTTTTGAGCCTCTGCATTACACTCTTCAGCCTCTGCATCCCTCTCTTGATCCCCTGCATCGCTCTCTTGAGCCTTGTCATCACTCTCTTGAGCCTCTGCAACACTCTCTTTCAGCCTCTGCATCACTCTGTTGAGCCTCTACATTACTCTCTAGAGCCTCTGCATCACTCTCTTCAGCTTCTGCATCACTCTCCTAAGCCTCTGCATCCCTCTCTTGATCCTCCGCATCACTCTCCTGAGCCTCTGTATCTCTCTCTTGAGCCTCTGCATCACTCTTGAGCCTCTGCATCACCCTCTTAATCCTCTACATCCCTTTTTTGAGCATCTGCATCACTTTCTTAAGCCTCTGCATCCCTTTCTTGTGCGTCTGCATCACTCTCTTGAACTCCTGAATCCCTCTCATGAGCTTTGCTTCCCTCTCATGAGCCTTTGCATCACTCTCTTAAGCCTCTGCATCCCTCTCTTCAGCTTTTGCGTCACTCTCAAGAACCTCTGCATCCCTCTCTTGTGCCTTGCATCCCTCACTTGAGCCTCTGCATCCCTCTCTTGAGCACCTGCATCCCTCTCTTGAGCCTCTGCATCCCCCTCTAGAGCCTCTGCATCCCTCTCTTAAGCCTCTGCATCAATCTCTTAAGCCTCTGCATCACTCTCGTAAGCCTCTGAATCACTCTCTTGAGCCTCTTAATCCTTTTCCTGAACTCCTGCATCCCTCGCATGAGCCTCTGCATACCTCTCTTGAGCCTTTGCATCACTCTCTTAAGCCTCTGCATCCCTCTGTTGAGCCTTTCCATCACTCTCAAGAGCCTCTGCATCCCTCTCTTGTGCCTCTGCATCCATCACTTGAGCCTCTGCATCCCTCTCTTGAGCCTCTGCATCCTTCTCTTGTGCCTCTGCATCCCTCACTTGAGCCTATGCATCCCTCTCGTAAGCCTCTGCGTCCCTCTGTTGAGCCTCTGCATCCCTATCAAGAGCCTCTTCATCCCTCTCTTGTGCCTCTGCATCCCTCACTTAAGCCTCTGCATCACTCTCTTAAGCCTCCGCATCACACTCTTATGCCTCTGAATCACTCTCTTGAGTCTCTGCATCACTGTCTTGAGCCACTGCATCACTCTCTTGAGCCTCTGAATCACTCTCTTGAGCCTCTGCATCCCTCTCTTGAGCCTCTGCATCACTTTTTTCAGCCTCTTCACCCCTCTCTTAAGCCTCAGAATCCCTCTCTTGAGGCCTCTTCATCCCTCTCTTAAGCCTCAGAATCCCTCTCTTGAGGCCTCTGCATCACTCTCTTAAGCCTCGGAATCCCTCTCTTGAGGCCTCTGCATCACTCACTTGATCCTCTGCATCACTCTCGTAAGCCTCTGCATCCCTCTTCCAAGCCTCTGCATCACTCACTTAAGCCTCTGCATCACTCTCTTCAGCCTCTACATCATTCTTTTGAGCCTCTGAACACTCTCTTGAGCCTCTGCATCACTCTCTTAAGCCTCTGCCTTTCTCTCCTTAGCCTCTGCATCACTCTCTTGAGCCATTTGCAGCACTTTCTTGAGCCTCTGCATCCTTCTCTTAAGCCTCTGCATCACTTTCTTGAGCCTCTTCATCCCTCCATTAAGCGTCTGCATCACTCTCTTGAGCCTCTGCATCCCTCTCTTGAGCCTCTGCATCACTCTCATAAGCCTCTGCAACACTCTCTTCAGCCTCTGCATCACTGTCTTAAGCCTCTGCATCACTCTCTTCGGCCTCTGCATCACTCTCTTAAGCCTCGGCCTCCCTCTCTTGATCCTCTGCATCATTCTTGTGAGTCTCTGCATCACTCTCTTGAGCCTCTGCATCACTCTCTTGACCCTCTACATCACTCTCTTGAGCCTCTGTATCACTCTCTTGAACCTCTGCATCACTCTCTTAAGCCTCTACATCCCTCTCCTAATCCTCTGCATCACTCTCTTGAGCCTCTACATCATTCTCTTGAGCCCCTGCATCCCTCTCTTGAGCCTCTGCATCACTCTCTTGAGCCTCTGCATCATCCTCTTAAGCCTCTGCATCACTCACTTGAGCCTCTGCATCCCTCTCCTAAACCTCTACCTCACTCTTCTAAGCCTCTGCATCCCTCTCTTGTGCCACTGCATCACTTTTTTCAGCCTCTTCATCCCTCTCTTAAGCCTCTGAATCCCTCTCTTGAGGCCTCTGCATCACTCTCTTGAGCCTCTGAATCCCTCTCTTGAGGCCTCTGCATAATTCTCTCGATCCTCTGCATCACTCTCTTGAGCCCCTGCATCCCTCTCTTGAGCCTCTGCATCACTCTCTTGAGCCTCTGCATCATTCCTCTTAAGCCTCTGCATCACTCTCTTGAGCCTGTGCATCCCTCTCATAAACCTCTACCTCACTCTCCTAAGCCACTCACCACTCTCGTAAGCCTCTGAATCACTCTCTTGAGCCTCTGTATCCCTCTATAGAGCCTTTGCATCACTCTCTTAAGCCTCTGCATCCCTCTCTTGAGCCTCTGCATCACTCTCAAGAGTCTCTGCATCCCTCTTTTGAGCCTCTGCATGTCTCTCTGGAGCCCCTGCATCCCTCTCCTGAGCCTCTGCATCCCTCTCTTGAACCTCTGCATCCCTGTCTTAAGCCTCTGCATCACTCTCTTCAGCCTCTGCATCCCCTCTCTTAAGCCTCTGCAGCACTCTCTTGAGTCTCTGCATCGCTCTCATGATCCTCTGCATCAGTCTCTTGAGCCTCTGCATCACTCTCTTGATCCTCTACATCACTCTCTTGAGCCTCTGCATCATTCTCTTGAGCCTCTGCATCCCTCTCTAAAGCCTCTGCATCACTCTCTTGAGCCTCTGCATCCCTCTCTTAAGCCTCTGCATCATTCTCTTGAGCCTCTGCATCCCTCCCTTGAACTCCTGCATCCCTCTCATTAGCCTCTGCATTCCTCTATAGAGCCTTTGCATTACTCTCTTAAGCCTCTGCATCCCTCTCTTGAGCCTCTGCATCACTCTCAAGAGTCTCTGCATCCCTCTTTTGAGCCTCTGCATCCCTCTCTTAAGCCTCTGCATCACTCTCTTCAGGCTCTGCATCACTCTCTTCAGCCTCTGCATCCCCTCTCTTAAGCCTCTGCATCACTCTCTTAAGCCTCTGCATCACTCTCTTGAGCTTCTGCATCACTCTCTTGAGCGTCTACATCCCTCTCTTGAGCCTTTGCATCACTCTCGTAAGCCTCTGCATCACTCTCCTCAGCCTCCGCATCCCTCTCTTAAGCCTCTGCATCACTCTCTTGACACTTTGCATCCCTCTCTTAAGCCTCTGCATCATTCTCTTGAGCCCCTGCATCATTCTCTAGAGCCTCTGCATCCCTCTCTTAAGCGTCTATATCATTCTGATGTGCCTCTGCATCACTCTCTTGAACCTCTGCATCACTCTCTTCATCCTCTGCATCACTCTCTTCAGCCTATGCATCACTCTCTTCAGCCTCTACATCCCTCTCTAGAGCCTCTGCATCCCTCTCTTAAACCTCTACATCACTCTTTTGAGCCTCTGCATTACACTCTTCAGCCTCTGCATCCCTCTCTTGATCCTCTGCATCGCTCTCTTGAGCCTTGTCATCACTCTCTTGAGCCTCTGCAACACTCTCTTTCAGTCTCTGCATCACTCTGTTGAGCCTCTACATTACTCTCTAGAGCCTCTGCATCACTCTCTTCAGCTTCTGCATCACTCTCTTAAGCCTCTGCATCCCTCTCTTCAGCTTTTGCGTCACTCTCAAGAACCTCTGCATCCCTCTCGTGTGCCTTGCATCCCTCACTTGAGCCTCTGCATCCCTCTCTTGAGCTCCTGCATCCCTCTCTTGAGCCTCTGCATCCCCCTCTAGAGCCTCTGCATCCCTCTCTTAAGCCTCTGCATCAATCTCTTAAGCCTCTGCATCACTCTCGTAAGCCTCTGAATCACTCTCTTGAGCCTCTGAATCCTTTTCTTGAACTCCTGCATCCCTCTCATGAGCCTCTGCATCCCTCTCCTGAACCTTTGCATCACTCTCTTAAGCCTCTGCATCCCTCTGTTGAGCCTTTCCATCACTCTCAAGAGCCTCTGCATCCCTCTCTTGTGCCTCTGCATCCATCACTTGAGCCTCTGCATCCCTCTCTTGAGCCTCTGCATCCTTCTCTTGTGCCTCTGCATCCCTCACTTGAGCCTATGCATCCCTCTCTTGAGCCTCTGCATCCCTCTCTTAAGCCTCTGCATCACTCTCGTAAGCCTCTGCGTCCCTCTGTTGAGCCTCTGCATCCCTATCAAGAGCCTCTTTATCCCTCTCTTGTGCTTCTGCATCCCTCACTTAAGCCTCTGCATCACTCTCTTAAGCCTCCGCATCACACTCTTAAGCCTCTGAATCACTCTCTTGAGCCTCTGCATCACTGTCTTGAGCCACTGCATCACTCTATTGAGCCTCTGAATCACTCTCTTGAGCCTCTGCATCCCTCTCTTGAGCCTCTGCATCACTTTTTTCAGCCTCCTCATCCCTCTCTTAAGCCTCAGAATCCCTCTCTTGAGGCCTCTTCATCCCTCTCTTAAGCCTCAGAATCCCTCTCTTGAGGCCTCTGCATCACTCTCTTAAGCCTCGGAATCCCTCTCTTGAGGCCTCTGCATCACTCACTTGATCCTCTGCATCACTCTCGTAAGCCTCTGCATCCCTCTTCCAAGCCTCTGCATCACTCACTTAAGCCTCTGCATCACTCTCTTCAGCCTCTACATCATTCTTTTGAGCCTCTGAACACTCTCTTGAGCCTATGCATCATTCTCTAGAGCCTCTGCATCCTCTCTTAAGCCTCTATATCATTCTGATGTGCCTCTGCATCACTCTCTTGAACCTCTGCAACACTCTCTTCAGCCTCTGCATCACTCTCTTCAGCCTATGCATCACTCTCTTCAGCCTCTACATCCCTCTCTTGAGCCTCTGCATCCCTCTCTTAAGCCTCTACATCACTCTTTTGAGCCTCTGCATTACACTCTTAAGCCTCTGCATCCCTGTCTTGATCCTCTGCATCACTCTCTTGAGCCTTGTCATCACTCTCTTGAGCCTCTGCAACACTCTCTTTCAGCCTCTGCATCACTCTGTTGAACCTCTACATTACTCTCTAGAGCCTCTGCATCACTCTCTTCAGCTTCTGCATCACTCTCCTAAGCCTCTGCATCCCTCTCTTGATCCTCCGCATCACTCTCCTGAGCCTCTGTATCTCTCTCTTGAGCCTCTGCATCACTCTTGAGCCTCTGCATCACCCTCTTAATCCTCTGCATCCCTTTTTTGAGCCTCTGCATCACTTTCTTAAGCCTCTGCATCCCTTTCTTGTGCGTCTGCATCACTCTCTTGAACTCCTGAATCTCTCTCATGAGCTTTGCTTCCCTCTCATGAGCCTTTGCATCACTCTCTTAAGCCTCTGCATCCCTCTCTTCAGCTTTTGCGTCACTCTCAAGAACCTCTGCATCCCTCTCTTGTGCCTTGCATCCCTCACTTGAGCCTCTGCATCCCTCTCTTGAGCTCCTGCATCCCTCTCTTGAGCCTCTGCATCCCCCCTCTAGAGCCTCTGCCATCCCTCTCTTAAGCCTCTGCATCAATCTCTTAAGCCTCTGCATCACTCTCGTAAGCCTCTGAATCACTCTCTTGAGCCTCTTAATCCTTTTCTTGAACTCCTGCATCCCTCGCATGAGCCTCTGCATCCCTCTCTTGAGCCTTTGCATCACTCTCTTAAGCCTCTGCATCCCTCTGTTGAGCCTTTCCATCACTCTCAAGAGCCTCTGCATCCCTCTCTTGTGCCTCTGCATCCATCACATGAGCCTCTGCATCCCTCTCTTGAGCCTCTGCATCCTTCTCTGTGCCTCTGTATCCCTCACTTGAGCTATGCATCCCTCTCTTGAGCCTCTGCATCCCTCTCTTAAGCCTCTGCATCACTCTCGTAAGCCTCTGCGTCCCTCTGTTGAGCCTCTGCATCCCTATCAAGAGCCTCTTCATCCCTCTCTTGTGCCTCTGCATCCCTCACTTAAGCCTCTGCATCACTCTCTTAAGCCTCCGCATCACACTCTTATGCCTCTGAATCACTCTCTTGAGCCTCTGCATCACTGTCTTGAGCCACTGCATCACTCTCTTGAGCCTCTGAATCACTCCTCTTGAGCCTCTGCACTCCCTCTCTTGAGCCCTCTGCATCACTTTTTTCAGCCTCTTCATCCCTCTCTTAAGCCTCAGAATCCCTCTCTTGAGGCCTCTTCATCCCTCTCTTAAGCCTCAGAATCCCTCTCTTGAGGCCTCTGCATCACTCTCTTAAGCCTCGGAATCCCTCTCTTGAGGCCTCTGCATCACTCACTTGATCCTCTGCATCACTCTCGTAAGCCTCTGCATCCCTCTTCCAAGCCTCTGCATCACTCATTTAAGCCTCTGCATCACTCTCTTCAGCCTCTACATCATTCTTTTGAGCCTCTGAAACACTCTCTTGAGCCTCTGCATCACTCTCTTAAGCCTCTGCCTTTCTCTCCTTAGCCTCTGCATCACTCTCTTGAGCCATTTGCAGCACTTTCTTGAGCCTCTGCATCCTTCTCTTAAGCCTCTGCATCACTTTCTTGAGCCTCTTCATCCCTCCATTAAGGTCTGCATCACTCTCTTGAGCCTCTGCATCCCTCTCTGAGCCTCTGCATCACTCTCATTAGCCTCTGCAACACTCTCTTCAGCCTCTGCATCACTGTCTTAAGCCTCTGCATCACTCTCTTCGGCCTCTGCATCACTCTCTTAAGCCTCGGCCTCCCTCTCTTGTGATCCTCTGCATCATTCTTGTGAGTCTCTGCATCACTCTCTTGAGCCTCTGCATCACTCTCTTGACCCTCTACATCACTCTCTTGAGCCTCTGTATCACTCTCTTGAACCTCTGCATCACTCTCTTAAGCCTCTACATCCCTCTCCTAATCCTCTGCATCACTCTCTTGAGCCTCTGCATCATTCTCTTGTGCCTCAGCATCCCTCTCTTAAGCCTCTACATCATTCTCTTGAGCCCCTGCATCCCTCTCTTGAGCCTCTGCATCACTCTCTTGAGCCTCTGCATCATCCTCTTAAGCCTCTGCATCACTCACTTGAGCCTCTGCATCCCTCTCCTAAACCTCTACCTCACTCTTCTAAGCCTCTGCATCCCTCTCTTGTGCCACTGCATCACTTTTTTCAGCCTCTTCATCCCTCTCTTAAGCCTCTGAATCCCTCTCTTGAGGCCTCTGCATCACTCTCTTGAGCCTCTGAATCCCTCTCTTGAGGCCTCTGCATAATTCTCTCGATCCTCTGCATCACTCTCTTGAGCCCCTGCATCCCTCTCTTGAGCCTCTGCATCACTCGTCTTGAGCCTCTGCATCATTCCTCTTAAGCCTCTGCATCACTCTCTTGAGCCTGTGCATCCCTCTCATAAACCTCTACCTCACTCTCCTAAGCACTCACCACTCTCGTAAGCCTCTGAATCACTCTCTTGAGCCTCTGTATCCCTCTATAGAGCCTTTGCATCACTCTCTTAAGCCTCTGCATCCCTCTCTTGAGCCTCTGCATCACTCTCAAGAGTCTCTGCATCCCTCTTTTGAGCCTCTGCATGTCTCTCTGGAGCCCCTGCATCCCTCTCCTGAGCCTCTGCATCCCTCTCTTGAACCTCTGCATCCCTGTCTTAAGCCTCTGCATCACTCTCTTCAGCCTCTGCATCACTCTCTTCAGCCTCTGCATCCCCTCTCTTAAGCCTCTGCATCACTCTCATAAGCCTCAGCATCACTCTCTTGAGCTTCTGCATCACTCTCTTGAGCGTCTACATCCCTCTCTTGAGAATTTGCATCAGTCTCGTAAGCCTCTGCATCACTCTCCTGAGCCTCTGCATAACTCTCTTGAGTCTCTGCATCACTCTCTTGAGCCTCTGCATCCTTCTTTTGAGCTTCTGCAACACTCTCTTCAGACTCTGCATCACTCTCTTAAGCCTCTGCATCCCTCTCTAGAGCCTCTGAATCCCTCTCTTGAGCCTCTGCATCACTCTCCCGAGCTTCTGCATCACTCTCTTCATCCTTTGCATCCCTCTCTTGAGCATCTACATCACGCTCTTCAGCCTCTGCATCCCTCTCTTGAGCCTCTGCATCACTCTCTTGAGCCTCTACATCACTCTCTTGAGCCTCTGCATCACTCTGTTGAGCCTCTGCATCCCTCTCTTAAGCCTCTGCATCACTCTCTTGAGCCTCTGCATTACTCTCTTGAACTCCTGCATCCCTCTCATGAGCCTCTGCATCCCTCTATTGAGCCTTTGCATCACTCTCTTAAGCCTTTGCATCCCTCGTGAGCCTCAGCATCACTCTCACGAATCTCTGCATCCCTCTCTTAAGCCTCTGCATCATTCTCTTGAGCCTCTGCATTACTCTCTTGAGCCTCTGCATCCCTCTCTTAAGCCTCTGCATCATTCTCTTGAGCCTCTGCATCCCTCTCTTAAGCCTCTGCATCCCTCTCTCAAGACTCTGCATCACTCTCTTCAGCCTCTGCATCACTCTGTTAAGCCTCTGCTTCCTTCTCTTGATCTTCTGCATCACTCTCTTGAGCCTTTGTATCCCTCTCTTGATCCTCTGCATCACTCTTTTGAGCCTCTGCATCACTCTTTTGAGCCGCTGCATCATTCTCTTGAGCCTCTGCACCCCTCTCTTAAGCCTCTACATCATTTTCTTGAGCCTTTGCATCACTCTCTTGAGCCTCTGCATCACTATCTTAAGCCTCTGCCTTTCTCTCCTTAGCCTCTGCATCACTCTCTTGAGCCATTTGCAGCACTTTCTTGAGCCTCTGCATCCTTCTCTTAAGCCTCTGCATCACTCTCTTGAGCCTCTTCATCCCTCCATTAAGCGTCTGCATCACTCTCTTGAGCCTCTGCATCCTCTCTTGAGCCTCTGCATCACTCTCATAAGCCTCTGCAACACTCTCTTCAGCCTCTGCATCACTCTCTTAAGCCTCTGCATCACTCTCTTCGGCCTCTGCATCACTCTCTTAAGCCTCGGCTTCCCTCTCTTGATCCTCTGCATCATTCTTCTGAGTCTCTGCATCACTCTCTTGACCCTCTACATCACTCTCTTGGGCCTCTGCATCACTCTCTTGAGCCCCTGCATCCCTCTCTTGAGCCTCTGCATCCCTCTCTTGAGCCTCTGCATCACTCTCAAGAGTCTCTGCATCTCTCTTTTGAGCCTCTGCATCTCTCTCTGGAGCCCCTGCATCCCTCTCCTGAGCCTCTGCATCCCTCTCTTGAACCTCTGCATCCCTGTCTTAAGCCTCTGCATCACTCTCTTCAGCCTCTGCATCACTCTCTTAAGCCTCAGCATCACTCTCTTGAGCTTCTGCATCACTCTCTTGAGCGTCTACATCCCTCTCTTGAGCCTTTGCATCAGTCTCGAAAGTCTCTGCATCACTCTCTTCAGCCTCTGCATAACTCTCTTGAGTCTCTGCATCACTCTCTTGAGCCTCTGCATCCCTCTTTTGAGCTTCTGCAACACTCTCTTCAGACTCTGCATCACTCTTTTAAGCCTCTGCATCCCTCTCTAGAGCCTCTGAATCAATCACTTGAGCCTCTGCATCACTCTCTCGAGCCTCTGCATCACTCTCTTCATCCTTTGCATCCCTCTCTTGAGCATCTACATCACTCTCTTCAGCCTCTGCATCCCTCTCCTGAGCCTCTGTATCACTCCCATGATCCTCTGCATCACTCTCTTGAGCCTCTGCATCACTCTCTTGAGCCTCTTCATCACTCTCTTTAGCCTCTGCATCACTCCCATGATCCTCTGCATCACTCTCTTGAGCCTCTGCATCACTTTCTTGAGCCTGTACATCACTCTCTTGAGCCTCTGCATCACTCTGTTGAGCCTCAGCGTCACTCTCTTAAGCCTCTGCATCACTCTCGTAAGCCTCTGCATAACTCTCTTGAGCCTTTGCATATATCTCTTGAGTCTCTGCATCACTCTCTTGAGCCTCTGCATCCCTCTCTTGAGCCTCTGCAACACTCTCTTCAGACTCTGCATCACTTTCTTAAGCCTCGGCATCCCTCTCTAGAGCCTCTGAATCCCTCTCTTGAGCCTCTGCATCATTCTCCTCAGCCTCTGCATCCCTCTCTTAAGCCTCTGCATCACTATCTTGAGCCTCTGCATCACTCTCTTCAGCCTCTGCATCACTCTCTTGAGCCTCTGCATCCCTCTCTGGAGCCTCAGCATCCCTCTCTTGAGCCTCTGCATCATTCTCTTGAGCCTCTGCATCCCTCTCTTAAGCCTCTGCATCACTCTCTTGAGCCTCTGCATCAATCTCTTAAGCTTCTGCATCACTCTCTTGAGCCTCTGCATTACTCTCTTGAACTCCTGCATCCCTCTCATGAGCCTCTGCATCCCTCTATTGAGCCTTTGCATCACTCTCTTAAGCCTTTGCATCCCTCTTGAGCCTCTGCATCACTCTCAAGAGTTTCTGCATCCCTCTCTTAAGCCTCTGCATCATTCTCTTGTGCCTCTGCATTACTCTCTTGAGCCTCTGCATCTCTCTCTTAAGCCTCTGCATCTCTCTCTTCAGCCTCTGTATCACTCTCTTGAGCCTCTGCATCCCTCTCTTAAGCCTCTGCATCACTCTCCTGAGCCTCTGCATCCCTCTCTTAAGCCTCTGCATCACTCTCTCAAGACTCTGCATCACTCTCTTCAGCCTCTGCATCACTCTGTTAAGCCTCTCCTTCCTTCTCTTGATCCTCTGCATCACTCTCTTGAGCCTTTGTATCCCTCTCTTGATCCTCTGCATCACTCTTTTGAGCCTCTGCATCACTCTTTTGAGCCGCTGCATCATTCTCTTGAGCCTCTGCACCCCTCTCTTAAGCCACTACATCATTCTCTTGAGCCTTTGCATCACTCTCTTGAGCCTCTGCATCACTCTCTTAACCTCTGCCTTTCTCTCCTTAGCCTCTGCATCACTCTCTTGAGCCATTTGCAGCACTTTCTTGAGCCTCTGCATCATTCTCTTGAGCCTCTGCATCCTTCTCTTAAGCCTCTGCATCACTCATGAGCCTCTTCATCCCTCCATTAAGCGTCTGCATCACTCTCTTGAGCCACTGCATCCCTCTCTTGAGCCTCTGCATCACTCTCATAATCCTCTGCAACACTCTCTTCAGCCTCTGCATCACTCTCTTAAGCCTCTGCATCACTCTCTTCGCGCCTCTGCATCACTCTCTTAAGCCTCGGCTTCCCTTTCTTGATCCTCTGCATCATTCTTCTGACTCTCTGCATCACTCTCTTGAGCCTCTGCATCCCTCTTTTGAGCTTCTGCAACACTCTCTTCAGACTCTGCATCACTCTCTTAAGCCTCTGCATCCCTCTCTAGAGCCTCTGAATCCCTCTCTTGAGCCTCAGCATCACTCTCTCGAGCCTCTGCATCACTCTCTTCATCCTTTGCATCCCTCTCTTGAGCATCTACATCACTCTCTTCAGCCTCTGCATCCCTCTCTTGAGCCTCTGCATCATTCTCCTAAGCATCTGCATCAATTTCTTGAGCCTCTGCATCACTCTCTTGAACCTATGCATCCCTCACTTAAGCCTCTGCATCACTCTCTTAAGCCTCTTCATCACTCTCTTTAGCCTCTGCATCACTCTCATGATCCTCTGCATCACTCTCTTGAGCCTCTGCATCACTCTCTTGAGCCTCTACATCACTCTCTTGAGCCTCTGCATCACTCTGTTGAGCCTCAGCGTCACTCTCTTAAGCCTCTGCATCACTCTCGTAAGCCTCTGCATCACTCTCTTGAGCCTCTGCATATATCTCTTGAGTCTCTGCATCACACTCTTGAGCCTCTGCATCCCTCTCTTGAGCCTCTGCATCACTCTCTTCAGACTCTGCATCACTCTCTTAAGCCTCTGCATCCCTCTCTAGAGCCTCTGAATCCCTCTCTTGAGCCTCTGCATCATTCTCCTCAGCCTCTGCATCCCTCTCTTAAGCCTCTGCATCACTCTCTTGAGCCTCTGCATCACTCTCTTCAGCCTCTGCATCACTCTCTTGAGCATCTGCATCCCTCTCTGGAGCCTCAGCATCCCTCTCTTGAGCCTCTGCATCATTCTCTTGAGCCTCTGCATCCCTCTCTTAAGCCTCTGCATCACTCTCTTAAGCCTCTGCATCCCTCTCTTAAGCCTCTGCATCACTCTCTTGAGCCTCTGCATTACTCTCTTGAACTCCTGCATCA